>NC_053028.1:674002713-674233739 GCF_003073215.2 Triticum urartu
TAACACAACCGGGTGGGGAGGTCCGCTGGTCAAAGCCCGTCCGTGCATAGTCAAAGGGTTAGATCCCGTGGTCAAACGCTACAGGGCTAGGCGGGACGGGGGCCCTGGGGTAGCAATGCCACCGGAGCGTCGCACCGGGCCCTCATACATGCGGGGTGGTGTGGTGGCATGTCCGAAGAGGCGGCACGCGTCTCCGGGGTTTGGCCCCCCTCACGGACGGCGCCACCGCCAGCACCTAGAGGGGGGAAACGAACGCGTCGGGTCTACACGGAGGTGATCTTGCTGTGGGTCTGGCCCGGATGTTGCTCCAAAGTGTTCCTATGGGCTGACCTAACACAACCGGGTGGAGAGGTCCACTGGTCAAATCCCGTCCGTGCAAAGTCAAAGGGCTAGATCCCGTGGTCAAACGCTACAGGGATAGGCGGGACGGGGGCCCTGGGGGTAGCAATGCCACCGGAGCGTCACACCGGGCCCTCATACATGCGGGGTGGTGTGGTGGCATGTCCGAAGAGGCGGCACGCGTCTCCGGGGCGTGGCCCTCCCTAACGGACGGCGATGACACGGTAGTAGCCATTCTGCGGTAACGATGCGGCGTGAATATTATTAAATACTCGGAGCGCGATAAAATCATGAGTTTTTTTGCACGACGTGGGCACATGTGCTATAGGAACGATAATATTTTTTTCATAATTTTTGGTGAAGGAGAAGTATCCGAAAAATTCCCTCTACGCGGATTGCCATTCGCGCGTCTATGACTGTGGCCGGCGGCCTCCGGGGGCTAGCATGCCGCCAAATCTTGCGTAGGCGGCCTCTCACAAGTTTGGAAGTGTTGTGGTGGTTGCAAACGCCCGGCACGCGTGTCCGGGGTGTGCCCCCCCTCATGGACGGCGCCACCGCTGGCACCTGGAGGGAGGAAACGGACGCGTCGGGTCTACACGGAGGGGATCTTGTTGTGGGTCTGGCCCGGATGTTGCTCCAAAGTGTTCCTATGGGCTGACCTAACACAACCGGGTCGGGAGGTCCGCTGGTCAAAGCCCGTCCGTGCAAAGTCAATGGGCTAGATCCCATGGTCAAACGCTACAGGGCTAGGCGGGACGGGGGCCCTGGGGGTAGCAATGCGACCAGAGCGTCGCACCGGGCCCTCATACATGCGGGGTGGTGTGGTGGCATGCCCGAAGAGGCGGCACGCCTCTCCGGGGTTTGGCCCCCCTCACGGACGGCGCCACCGCCGGCACCTGGAGGGGGGAAACGGACGCGTCGGGTCTACACGGAGGGGATCTTGCTGTGGGTCTGGCCCGGATGTTGCTCCAAAGTGTTCCTATGGGCTGACCTAACACAACTGGGTGGAGAGGTCCACTGGTCAAATCCCGTCCGTGCAAAGTCAAAGGGCTAGATCCCTTGGTCAAACGCTAAAGGGTTAGGCGGGACGGGGGCCCTGGGGGTAGCAATGCCACCGGAGCGTCGCACCGGGCCCTCATACATGCGGGGTGGTGTGGTGGCATGTCCGAAGAGGCGGCACGCATCTCCGGGGCGTGGCCCCCCCTAACAGACGGCGATGACACGGTAGTAGCCATTCTGCGGTAACGATGCGGCGTGAATATTATTAAATACTCGGAGCGCGATAAAATCATGAGGTTTTTTGCACGACGTGGGCACATGTGCTATAGGAACGATAATACTTTTTTCATAATTTTTGGTGATGGAGAAGTATCCGAAAAATTCCCTGTACGCGGATTGCCCTTCGCGCGTCTACGGCTGTGGCCGGCGGCCTCCGGGGGCTAGCATGCCGCCAAATCTTGCGTAGGCGGCCTCTCACAAGTTTGGAAGTGTTGTGGTGGTTGCAAACGCCCGGCACGCGTGTCCGGGGTGTGCCCCCCTCATGGACGGCGCTGCCGCTGGCACCTGGAGGGAGGAAACAGACGCGTCGGTTCTACACGGAGGGTATCTTGTTGTGGGTCTGGCCCGGATGTTGCTCCAAAGTGTTCCTATGGGCTGACCTAACACAACCGGGTGGGGAGGTCCGCTGGTCAAAGCCCGTCCGTGCAAAGTCGAAGGGCTAGATCCCGTGGTCAAACGCTACAGGGCTAGGCGGGACGGGGGCCCTGGGGGTAGCAATGCCACCGGAGCTTCGCAACGGGCCCTCATACATGCGGGGTGGTGTGGTGGCATGTCCGAAGAGGCGGCACGCGTCTCCGTGGTTTGGCCCCCCCTCACGGAGGGCGCCACCGCCGGCACCTGGAGGGGGGAAACGGACGCGTCGGGTCTACACGTAGGGGATCTTGCTGTGGGTTTGGCCCGGATGTTCCTCCAAAGTGTTCCGATGGGCTGACCTAACACAACCGGGTGGAGAGGTCCACTGGTCAAATCCTGTCCGTGCAAAGTCAAAGGGCTAGATCCCGTGGTCAAACGCTACAGGGTTAGGTGGGACGGGGGCCCTGGGGGGTAGCAATGCCACCGGAGCGTCGCACCGGGCCCTCCTACATGCGGTATGGTGTGGTGGCATGTCCGAAGAGGCGGCACGCATCTCCGGGGCGTGGCCCCCCCTAACGGACGGTGATGACACGGTAGTAGCCATTCTGCGGTAACGATGCGGCGTGAATATTATTAAATACTCGGAGTGCGATAAAATCATGAGTTTTTTTGCACGAGGTGGGCACATGTGCTATAGGAACGATACTATTTTTTTCATAATTTTTGGTGATGGAGAAGTATCTGAAAAATTCCCTCTACGCGGATTGCCCTTCGCGCGTCTACGGCTGTGGCCGGCGGCCTCCGGGGGCTAGCATGACGCCAAATCTTGCGTAGGCGGCCTCTCACAAGTTTCGAAGTGTTGTGGTGGTTGCAAACGCCCGGCACGCGTGTCCGGGGTGTGCCCCCCCTCATCGACGGCGCCGCCGCTGGCACCTGGAGGGAGGAAACGGACGCGTCGGGTCGACACGGAGGGGATCTTGTTGTGGGTCTGGCCCGGATGTTGATCCACAGTGTTCCTATGGGCTGACCTAACACAACCGGGTGGGGAGGTCCGATGGTCAAAGCCCGTCCGTGCAAAGTCAAAGGGCTAGATCCCGTGGTCAAACGCTACAGGGCTAGGCGGGACGGGGGCCCTGGGGGTAGCAATGCCACCGGAGCGTCGCACCGGGCCCTCATACATGCGGGGTGGTGTGGTGGCATGTCCGAAGAGGCAACACGCGTCTCCGGGGTTTGGCCCCCCTCACGGACGGCGCCTCCGCCGACACCTGGAGGGGGGAAACGGACGCGTCGGGTCTACACGGAGGGGATCTTGCTGTGGGTCTGGCCCGGATGTTGCTCCAAAGTGTTCCTATGGGCTGACCTAGCACAACCGGGTGGAGAGGTCCACTGGTCAAATCCCGTCCGTGCAAAGTCAAAGGGCTAGATCCCTTGGTCAAACGCTACAGGGTTAGGCGGGACGGGGGCCCTGGGGGTAGCAATGCCACCGGAGCGTCGCACCGGACCCTCAGACATGCGGGGTATGTGGTGGCATGTCCGAAGAGGCGGCACGCATCTCCGGGGCGTGGCCCCCCCCTAACGGACGGCGATGACACGGTAGTAGCCATTTTGCGGTAACGATGCGGCGTGAATATTATTAAATACTCGGAGCGCGATAAAATCATGAGTTTTTTTGCACGACGTGGGCACATGTGCTATAGGAACGATAATACTTTTTTCATAATTTTTGGTGATGGAGAAGTATCCGAAAAATTCCCTCTACGCGGATTGCCCTTCGCGCGTCTACGGCTGTGGCCGGGGGCCTCCGGGGGCTAGCATGCCGCCAAATCTTGCGTAGGCGGCCTCTCACAAGTTTGGAAGTGTTGTGGGGGTTGCAAACGCCCGGCACACGTGTCCGGGGTGTGCCCCCCCTCATGGACAGCGCCGCCGCCGGCACTTGG
The DNA here is from genome assembly GCF_003073215.2 of Triticum urartu. Classification (NCBI taxonomy): domain Eukaryota; kingdom Viridiplantae; phylum Streptophyta; class Magnoliopsida; order Poales; family Poaceae; genus Triticum; species Triticum urartu. The sequence continues at coordinate 674,006,622 of NC_053028.1, forward strand.
AGGGGGGAAACGGACGCGTCGGGTCTACACGGAGGGGATCTTGTTGTGGGCCTGGCCCGGATGTAGCTCCAAAGTGTTCCTATGGGCTGACCTAACACAACCGGGTGGGGAGGTCCGCTGGTCAAAGCCCGTCCGTGCAAAGTCAGAGGGCTAGATCCCGTGGTCAAACGCTACAGGGCAAGGCAGGACGGGGGCCCTGGTGGTAGCAATGCCACAGGAGCGTTGCACCGGGCCCTCATATATGCGGGGTGGTGTGGTGGCATGTCCGAAGAGGTGGCACGCGTCTCCGAGGTTTGGCCCCCCTCACGGACGGTGCCACCGCCAGCACCTGGAGGGGGGAAACGGACGCGTCGGGTCTACACGGAGGGGATCTTGCTGTGGGTCTGGCCCGGATGTTGCTCCAAAGTGTTCCTATGGGCTGACCTAACACAACCGGGTGGAGAGGTCCACTGGTCAAATCCCGCCCGTGAAAAAATCAAATGGCTAGATCCCGTGGTCAAACGCTACAGGGTTAGGCGGGACGGGGGCCCTGGGGGTAGCAATGCCACCGGAGCGTCGCACCGGGCCCTCATACATGCGGGGTGGTGTGGTGGCATGTCCGAAGAGGCGGCACGCGTCTCCGGGGCGTGGCCCCCCCTAACGGACGGCGATGACACGGTAGTAGCCATTCTGCGGTAACGATGCGGCGTGAATATTATTAAATACTTGGAGCGCGATAAAATCATGAGTTTTTTTGCACGACGTGGGCACATGTGCTATAGGAACGATAATATTTTTTCATAATTTTTGGTGATGGAGAAGTATCCGAAAAATTCCCTCTACGCGGATTGCCCTTCGCGCGTCTACGGCAGTGGCCGGCGGCCTCCGGGGGCTAGCATGCCGCCAATCTTGCGTAGGCGGCCTCTCACAAGTTTGGAAGTGTTGTGGTGGTTGCAAACGCCCGGCACGCCTGTCCGGGGTGTGCCCCCCTCACGGACGGCGCCGCCGCCGGCACTTGGAGGGGGGAAACGGACGCGTCGGGTCTACACGGAGGGGATCTTGTTGTGGGTCTGGCCCGGATGTTGCCCCAAAGTGTTCCTATGGGCTGACCTAACAGAACCGGGTGGGGAGGTCCGCTGGTCAAAGCCCGTCCGTGCAAAGTCAAAGGGCTAGATCCCGTGGTCAAACGCTACAGGGCTAGCCGGGACGGGGGCCCTGGGGGTAGCAATGCCACCGGAGCGTCGCACCGGGCCCTCATACATGCGGGGTGGTGTGGTGGCATGTCCAAAGAGGCGGCACGCGTCTCCGGGGTTTGGCCCCCCTCACGGACGGCGCCACCGCCGGCACCTGGATGGGGGAAACCGACGCGTCGGGTCTACACGGAGGGGATCTTGCTGTGGGTCTGGCCCGGATGTTGCTCCAAAGTGTTCCTATGGGCTGACCTAACACAACCGGGTGGAGAGGTCCACTGGTCAAATCCCGTCCGTGCAAAGTCAAAGGGCTAGATCCCGTGGGCAAACGCTACAGGGTTAGGCGGGACGGGGGCCCTGGGGGGTAGCAATGCCACCAGAGCGTCTAACCGGGCCCTCATACATGCGGGGTGGTGTGGTGGCATGTCCGAAGAGGCGGCACGCGTCTCCGGAGCGTGGCCCCCCCTAACGGACGGCGATGACACGGTAGTAGCCATTTTGCGGTAACGATGCGGCGTGAATATTATTAAATACTCGGAGCGCGATAAAATCATGAGTTTTTTTGCACGACGTGGGCACATGTGCTATAGGAACGATAATATTTTCTTTTTCCTAATTTTTGGTGATGGAGAAGTATCCGAAAAATTCCCTCTACGCGAATTGCCCTTCACGCTTCTACGGATGTGGCCGGTGGCCTCCGCGGGCTAGCACGCCGCCAAATCTTGCGTAGGCGGCCTCTCACAAGTTTGGAAGTGTTGTGGTGGTTGCAAACGCCCGGCACGCGTGTCCGGGGTGTGCCCCACCTCATGGACGGCGCCGCCGCTGGCACCTGGAGGGAGGAAACGGACGCGTCGGGTCTACACGGAGGGGGTCTTGTTGTGGGTCTGGCCCGGATGTTGCTCCAAAGTGTTCCTATGGCTGACCTAACACAACCAGGTGGGGAGGTCCGCTGGTCAAAGCCAGTCCGTGCAAAGTCAAAGGGCTAGATCCCGTGGTCAAACGCTACAGGGCTAGGCGGGACGGGGGCCCTGGGGGTAGCAATGCCACCGGAGCATCGCACCGGGCCCTCATACATGCGGGGTGGTGTGGTGGCATGTCCGAAGAGGTGGCACGCGTCTCCGGGGTTTGGCCCCCCTCACGGACGGCGCCACCGCCGGCACCTGGAGGGGGGAAACGGACGCGTCGGGTCTACACGGAGGGGATCTTGCTGTGGGTCTGGCCCGGATGTTGCTCCAAAGTGTTCCTATGGGCTGACCTAACACAACCGGGTGGAGAGGTCCACTGGTCAAATCCCGTCCGTGCAAAGTCAAAGGGCTAGATCTCGTGGTCAAACGCAACAGGGTTAGGCGGGACGGGGGCCCTGGGGGTAGCAATGCCACCGGAGTGTCGCACCGGGCCCTCATACATGCGGGGTGGTGTGGTGGCATGTCCGAAGAGGCGACAAGCGTCTCCGGGGCGTGGCCCCCCCTAACGGACGGCGATGACACGGTAGTAGCCATTCTGCGGTAACGATGAGGCGTGAATATTATTTAATACTCGGAGCGCGATAAAATCATGAGTTTTTTTGCAAGACGTGGGCACATGTGCTATAGGAACGATAATATTTTCTTTTTCCTAATTTTTGCTGATGGAGAAGTATCCAAAAAATTCCCTCTACGCGAATTGCCCTTCGCGCTTCTACGGATGTGGCCGGTGGCCTCCGCGGGCTAGCACGCCGCCAAATCTTGCGTAGGCGGCCTCTCACAAGTTTGGAAGTGTTGTGGTGGTTGCAAACGCCCGGCATGCGTGTCCGGGGTGTGCCCCCCCTCATGGACGGCGCCGCCGCTGGCACCTGGAGGGAGGAAACGGACGCGTCGGGTCTACACGGAGGGGGTCTTGTTGTGGGTCTGGCCCGGATGTTGCTCCAAAGTGTTCCTATGGGCTGACCTAACACAACCGGGTGGGGAGGTCCGCTGGTCAAAGCCCGTCCGTGCATAGTCAAAGGGTTAGATCCCGTGGTCAAACGCTACAGGGCTAGGCGGGACGGGGGCCCTGGGGTAGCAATGCCACCGGAGCGTCGCACCGGGCCCTCATACATGCAGGGTGGTGTGGTGGCATGTCCGAAGAGGCGGCACGCGTCTCCGGGGTTTGGCCCCCCTCACGGACGGCGCCACCGCCGGCACCTGGAGGGGGGAAACGGACGCGTCGGGTCTACATGGAGGGGATCTTGCTATGGGTCTGGCCCGGATGTTGCTCCAAAGTGTTCCTATGGGCTGACCTAACACAACCGGGTGGAGAGGTCCACTGGTCAAATCCCTTCCATGCAAAGTCAAAGGGCTAGATCCCGTGGTCAAACACTACAGGGTTAGGCGGGACGGGGGCCCTGGGGGTAGCAATGCCACCGGAGCGTCGCACCGGGCCCTCATACATGCGGGGTGGTGTGGTGGCATGTCCGAAGAGGCGGCACGCGTCTCCGGGGTTTGGCCCCCCTCACGGACGGCGCCACCGCCGGCACCTGGAGGGGGGAAACAGACGCGTCGGGTCTACACGGAGGGGATCTTGCTATGGGTCTGGCCCGGATGTTGCTCCAAAGTGTTCCTATGGGCTGACCTAACACAACCGGGTGGAGAGGTCCACTGGTCAAATCCCGTCCGTGCAAAGTCAAAGGGCTAGATCCCGTGGTCAAACGCTACAGGGTTAGGCAGGACGGGGGCCCTGGGGGTAGCAATGCCACCGGAGCGTTGCACCGGGCCCTCATACATGCGGGGTGGTGTGGTGGAATGTCCGAAGAGGCGGCACGCGTCTCCGGGGCATGGCCCCCCCTAACGGACGGCGATGACACGGTAGTAGCCATTCTGCGGTAACGATGCGGCGTGAATATTATTAAATACTCGGAGTGCGATAAAATCTTCAGTTTTTTTGCACGACGTGGGCACATGTGCTATAGGAACGATAATATTTATTTCATAATTTTTGGTGATGGAGAAGTATCCGAAAAATTCCCTCTACGCGGATTGCCCTTCGCGCGTCGACGGCTGTGGCCGGCGGCCTCCGGGGGCTAGCATGCCGCCAAATCTTGCGTAGGCGGCCTCTCACAAGTTTGGAAGTGTTGTGGTGGTTGCAAGCGCCCGACACGCGTGTCCGGGGTGTGCCCCCCTCACGGACGGCGTCGCCGCCGGCACTTGGAGGGGGGAAACGGATGCGTCGGGTCTACACGGAGGGGATCTTGTTGTGGGTCTGGCCCGGATGTTGCTCCAAAGTGTTCCTATGGGCTGACCTAACACAACCGGGTGGGGAGGTCCACTTTTCGAAGCCCGTCCGTGCAAAGTCAAAGGGCTAGATCCCGTGGTCAAACGCTACAGGGCTAGGCGGGACGGGGGCCCTAGAGGTAGCAATGCCACCAGAGCGTCGCACCGGGCCCTCATACATGCGGGGTGGTGTGGTGGCATGTCCGAAGAGGTGGCACGCGTCTCCGGGGTTTGGCCCCCTCACGGACGGCGCCACCGCCGGCACTTGGAGGGGGGAAACGGACGCGTCAGGTCTACACGGAGGGGATCTTGCTGTGGGTCTGGCTCGGATGTTGCTCCAAAGTGTTCCTATGGGCTGACCTAACACAACCGGGTGGAGAGGTCCACTGGTCAAATCCCGTCCGTGCAAAGTCAAAGGGCTAGATCCCGTGGTCAAACGCTACAGGGTTAGGCGGGACGGGGGCCCTGGGGGTAGCAATGCCACCGGAGCGTCGCACCGGGCCCTCATACATGCGGGGTGGTGTGGTGGCATGTCCGAAGAGGCGGCACGCGTCTCCGGGGCGTGGCCCCCCTAACGGACGGCGATGACACGGTAGTAGCCATTCTGCGGTAACGATGCGGCGTGAATATTATTAAATACTCGGAGCGCGATAAAATCATGTGTTTTGTTGCATGACGTGGGCACATGTGCTATAAGAACGATAATATTTTTTCATAATTTTTGGTGATGGAGAAGTATCCGAAAAATTCCCTCTACGCGGATTGCCCTTCACGCGTCTACACTACAAGAAATATGTCAACTTATGACCTTATGTCAGTGACCCTCGAAGAATTGGTCATAAATTTATGACTATTTTAGACCAATTGGTCAAAAGCTGTTCAGGGGGCTTCAAACCCTAAACCATTGCGACCATTTTGGTCAGAAAGGTCGTAATTTCCTTACACGAAATGGTCACAAAGCAAACGGTGCTAGTCCGCTGCCTTATTTCTAGTTGTTAATGACCAATATAGATGGTCATAGCCTTGTAGATTGTGGTGGGTTGTGATGACTAGGCGCCATCTCATCAGTTTTGCCTATGTGTCATGTCCATGTGGCAGTTTTTGCCCTAGGTTGTGAAGCAACCTATATTTCTATCATTCCCAAAATTCCCAAAAAATCTAATAAATTCTTTGGGTCATATCTTCATCAAATATGTAAAAATCCTTCCTTGCCTAGTTCAAAACTAATTCAACAATGTTCATTTTCCTATTATGTTCACAACAACACTTTATGAAGGAAGTGCTATTTATATATTCTTTATTGCCCTACGAATTTTTGGGCACTCTTTCCTATCCAAATCATTACCGCATGACAAAATTCAGCTCCATTTGCCTAGCAAATCTTCCTCGGCAAATTACCAAAGTTTTTGTCCACCTAGAAGCATTGTGAAGGAAGTACCTTTTTTATATCTCTAAATGACATGAAATTTATACAGTTTCTTCATATGCCCAAATTATCACCCTGCTCCAAATTGCAGCTCAGTCAAATCATCTATGTGAGCCCAGGTTCAATTTATATTTTATGGCCAAATTGGCACGTTGCAAAGCAAGTGTTATATATACCCCTCCTATTACCCTGAAACTTTTCGGGCACTCTTCCATACCCAAATCATTGCCACATGATAATATTCAGCTCAATTTTCCTAGTAAATCTTTCTCGGGAAATTTCCAAAGTTTCTACCTCGAGAGAAGCTTTGTGAAGTAAGTACTAGCTAGGCTTACCCAAATGATCTGAAAATTGACCAGCGCATGACCATACCTAAGTAACTTACCTACACCAATTTTGAGCTCATTTCATTCATCCAATCTCTCTCACTAGTTTTCCCAAGTTTCTGTCCATAGAAGAGCATTGTGAAGGAAGTACTACTTTGGCATGTCCAAATGGTATCAATTTTCTACAATGATTTCCTATGCCCAAATAACCATCCTTCACAGAATTTCAGCTCAATCCATTCATTATTTTGAGCCCAGCTTCAACATTCATATTTTTGTCCAGCGTGGTACTTTGCAAAGCAAGTACCACCTAGGATCCTCCTTTTGAGCTAAAAATTTGTGAAGACATTCTCCTTAGTAGATGATAATCCTCAGCCAAAACTCACGCCCATTGGCCATGTGCATTTCCCGTACCGCTAATCAAACACTTGGCTGCTAATTCATGTTTGAGCATCGATCGGTCTTCTCGTGAGAATCTTATGTTGTAATTTTCTTCCTAGCACCAACCTGGGGAGTGCCCAACCCACTAGACATGCCTAAGCCGCCCAGAACACATGGCAACATTACGGTCACGCGGTGACCACGCGACGGGCATGCGAGTTTACGCGCTCTAGAGTTGAGGCCCTCGGCCACCGCCCAAACCTCGACGTATCGCCACCAAACCATGTATTTATGATTAAATAGGTCTTATGTAACTAGAAATGATTTTTGGAAAAAATAAATAGCCAACTATGAGGCAGCTACTGTTCAAATTTGACCCGCTTCCAGCTGAATCGGCGGAAATTTGCCTTTTTCACGAGAGGTGGATCAAAAAAAATTTACACCCAACCATTTTGTCAATTGTGCATTAAATATGTCCTAGTATTTTATAAAAATGATTTGGTCCAATTTTGCAACAATTATTTGGTAGTTCCTTCACAAAAAACCTCCTTTCGGGCACTCGAAAAATGGAAAATGGTTTTTTCGTCCAACGAAAATGAAAACTTCCTTAGGCAACATTGTTTGCCATTCCAATATGCACCCTTGTGCACAATATGAGATCATTTGAACAAACTATGCCATGGATGTGGCCATAAGATTGATCATTTGGCTTGAAAGCCATTGATCTCCACACATGATAGCTCGTTTCTGAGAACACTTTTTTAAAATAATTGCCGTATTACAAGTTTGTTATTTTTCCTAGGAACTTGGCCACATATGATGACACAATGCGAAGGTTTCCCAATTTTTTGAATTTTTTTTGAATTTTTTATGCCCGTTTCAAAATGCGGTCAAAACGGCGGGAATGACCGTTCCTAGCTAGTGGTTGAATCTTGTAATTTTTTTGGTGTTTCTATGATTAAATAGATACTTATGTACCTAGAAATGAATTTTGGAAAAAATAAAGAGCAAACTACGAGGCAGCTACAGTTCAAATTTGACCCGCTTCCAACTAAATCGGCGGAAGTTTCTCTTTTTCACCAGAGGTGGATCAAAACTTTTTACACCCAACCATTTTGTCAATTGTGCATTAAATATGGCCTAGTATTTTATAAAAATGATTTGGTCCAATTTTGCAACAATTATTTGGTAGTTCCTTCACAAAAAAACCTCCTTTCGGGCACTCGAAAAATGGAAAATGGTTTTTTCGTCCAACGAAAATGAAAACTTCCTTAGGCAACATTGTTTGCCATTCCAATATGCACCCTTATGCACAATATGAGATCAGTTGAACAAACTATGCCATGGATGTGGCCATAAGATTGATCATTTGGCTTGAAAGCCATTGATCTCCACACGTGATAGCTCGTTTCTGAGAACACTTTTTTAAAATAATTGTCGTATTACAAGTTTGTTATTTTTCCTGGGAACTTGGCCACATATAATGACACAATGCGAAGGTTTCCCAATTTTTTTGATTTTTTTTGTATTTTTATGCCCGTTTCAAAATGCGGTCAAAACGGCGGGCTTGACCGTTCCTAGCTAGTGGTTGAATCTTGGAATTTTTTTGGTGTTTCTCTGATAAAATAGATACTTATGTACCTAGAAATGATTTTTGGAAAAAATAAAGAGCAAACTAGAAGGCAGCTACAGTTCAAATTTGACCCGCTTCCAACTTAATCGGCAAAAATTTGTTTTTTTCACGAGAGGTGGATCAAAACTTTTTACACCCAATCATTTGGTCAATTGTTCATTAAATATGGCCTAGTATTTTAGAAAAATGATTTGGTCCAATTTTGCAACAAATATATGGTAGGTCCTTCAAAAAAAAATTCATTTTGGGTACTCGAAAAATGAAAAATGATTTTTCGCCCAAAGAAAATGAAAATTTCCTTAAGCAACATTGTTTGCCATTCCAAGATGCACCCTTGTGCACAATATGAGATCATTTGAACAAACCATGCCATGAATGTGGCCATAGGATTGATCATTTGGCTTGAAAGCCATGCACATTCACACATGATAGCTCTTTTCTGAGAACACTTTTTTTAAAAGAATTGTTGTATTACAAGTTTATTATTTTTTCTGGTAACTTGGTCACATATAATGACACAATGCAACGGTTTTCCAATTTTTTGATTTTTTTTTGAATTTTTCATGCCCGTTTCAAAATGTTGTCAAAACTGCGGGCATGACCGTTCCTAGCTAGTGGTTGAATCTTAAAAAACTATTAGTGTTTCTCTAATTAAATAGATACTTATGTACCTAAAAATTATTTTTGAAAAAAATAAAGAACAAACTATAAGGCAGCTGCAGTTCAAATTTGACCCGTTTCCAACCAGATCAGCAGAAATTTGTCTTTTTCACGAGAGGTGAATCAAAACTTTTGACATCCAAATATTTAGTCAATTATACATTAAATATGTTCTAATATTTTAAAAAGTTGATTTTGTCCAATTTTACAACAAATATATTGTAGGTCCCTCACAAAAAACTCATTTTGGGCACTTGAGAAATGAAAAATGAATTTTTAATCAGCTAGACCAATTTTTTAGTCAATTACGACCAATTTAAATGGTCATTACATTGTAGCTGTGTGCTGCATTTTAATTGGTCTGTGGGCGTTTCACGCGGATCATGGATGGACACCGTCGGATGCTCGCGGATCCAACGGCAGTCCTCACCGCAAGCCCACCTAAGGCAAAACCCTAGTCCTCGTGGACCCCCCCCCCCCCCCCCCCGCCTCCATTCTTTCTCCCCTCACTCTCTTCTCCATCCGCGCACGCCTCCCATCCCCGCTCCCTCCCATGGCGAACCCCGTCGCCTCCCCTCTCCTCCTCCCCTCCCCGACCTTCACCACCCCCCAGCACCACGGCCTCCACCACCAATCCGCCATGCCGTCCTCGCTCCCCTGCCGCCGCCACCTCCATCGCCATCTCCCTCTCTCCCTCTCCCCGATCTCTGACCCAGCCACCACCCATGGCGCCAGCCAGAGCAGCCACCAGCTATGGTGACGGCGAGGCTAGAGGCCGCCGGATCCGGGATCAGGGTGGCGCATAGCCCCTCCTCCCGTGAGATCATCTGCATCGAGCAGCTCCTCTGCACGCTACACCTTGTCCCCATCCAGATCAAGCAGTTCCTCTTTGTCCGCTCTACCAATCCCCTCCGTCAGCCGTTGCTACGCAGTACACTTCCACCGCTTCCGCCGCCTCCCAAGTCGCCGTCCTCCTGATCCCCTCCCCTTCCCCTTCCTCTGCTCTGGACACCCCATCTCCGTCGAGCCGGGCGCCCCATCCACCTCTACGGGCGTAGACGGCGTTGGCGTATGAGCAATGGCGCCGCCCGGGTCGCGACGGTGGGCGTACGTGCGGATCATGGCCGGCACCATCGTCGGCGGCGGCCTCGGCTTCTACGTCATGCTCCGCATCGAGACCTCCTACAAGGTACGACAACTCCCGTCGCACCAACCTGCCGCGATCTGTGGACCATTTGGTCGAAGCCGCGGTGCTTACTCCCGCTTTTCTTTGTCGTGTGCAGGTGAGGATGGAGGAGAGGCTGCGTCGATGGCAAGATGGAGTGCCTCTACCATGGCTGGCAGTTGGACGGCCAGGGAAAGTGCGTCAAGATCCCACAGGTCCCACCATTCCACACTTCTTTCTAATCAAGTTCAGTCACGGATCTGTACAAACGCATGAGATTCTAGTCCAAAATCTATGTGTGATACTGTATAACTGTGTTATGTTTGAGATTCTAGTCTTGACACAGTAGCTCTTACTCTACCTGTGTGGCAATCATATTGTGTTTGAATGTAGCATAGTATCTGATTATGGTGTTTTTTTAGGTATTTATCTTCAGAAAAGGGATGTGTACAATATTAGTATTTCCAGGAATCTGATTATGACACCCTGCTATCATGCCCCCCTAAAACACATGAATTTGTTTTACCTTTCCCCCTTCGTGGTTACTGGTTTTGGACTTAAGGACACACACGCGTTAGTCGTTAGTATTCACGTTTTATTTCTTTTTGCAGGATAGTTAGTATTCACTTTGCTGTTTCTGCTTTATACCTGTGATTAGTCTACTTAGTGTTTCTGGACTTGAGGGCACACTTGTGTTGTGTGGTGGTATTTTACTTTTCTGTTTGGTTTTATACCTGTCCAGGGTGTATATATGAATGTCCTGAAATCAAATAACCTTCATAGGATAGGAAATTGGTAGTTTAGCTCATATAGATGATCTTATAGTGAACAGCTTCAGTTGTTTGATGCATGTTGCTGCCGTTTATCGCTGCATCTATGTTCATTCAGTATTAGTAGCTCCTTGGATCTGTGCCCATGCATTGTATGCTCTTCTTTCCATATATGTACTGCATTTCTATATGGCAATGAGCTTACCCTCTGCTGTCCTGTTTCCATGGCGTGCGCAAACTGTGCAGTGCTGCTGTGGCTCCTGGTGGCGGTGAGCGTGAAGCTGGGGCGGCGCCACATCGCCCACAACGCGGTGGAGCTGATGGAGAGGCGTCTGGCCAAGGACGACTTCCCCGAGTACTACGACGGCAAGACGGGGCAGTACATCGGGAAGCAGTCGCGCAAGTTCCAGACGTGGTTGGTGGCGGGCTACCTGGTGGCCAAGATGCTCCTGGACGACCCCTCCAACCTCCGCGCCGTCTCCCTGGAGGACGACGACCACACCCGAGCAGCATCTAAAGTTAGCATCTGCTGCACTATCGCTGATGATGTTTGTTTAAGGCTGTTGCTTTGCTCTGTGTGATTTTACTCTAGCATGTGTGTTGCATTTTGTCCTGCGCCTTGAGAATGACTAGGATTTATGTTATAGAATTCCAAGTGTAGTTGCAATATATAACATGCCTAAAGTATATGGACTTGTGAAGTGTGTCCATTGAGAGTAGTTTTCTTGCTGTTATTCATAGGGTAGTTTTCTTGCTGTTAAACATGTCCACCGGCATACATTGTATCTTCTTATGCTCTTACTTTTTTGTCTAGGTACTTGATGCCTCTTGGTCAGAAGATGATGGCGAGTTCCTCATTCCAATTGAGTTTATATTGTGTAGGTTTCTTCGTCACGATCTGGATTGCCGCAGTCATGTTCAAGTCCAATGATATCTTGCGCAAGCAGACCGCTCTCAAGGTTTGTGCTTCATAATAACTTGTCTATCAACGTGCTTCTTCTGCTTCTAGTGGTTAATTAATTGTTCTGCCAAGCAGACTGCTCTCAAGGGCTTGTGCTTATCTTGTGTATCAAAATTCTTGTTCTGCTTCTAGCACTGGGTCTGTCCCTTCTATTGAGGAGGCCGGTCTGCTGCCGTCACTAAATCCCTAACGCTGGGGCCCGTGTTAACTCCATTTGATTGTCAAATTGCTTAGATAACTCAATTTGATTGTCCTCATAGTGTTCTCACATGCTTAGAAGAGTTGGAAACACTATACATGTTTTGGTACGGATATGTGCTCTAGAATGTGGTCGTCATGTCGTTTCCCTTAAGTTAATGCGGTGAATGTCAATTAAACAAGATCTTCAGCTGATCTATCACTTTTATTTATTTTTCTATGATGCACTCGAACATCCTGTCGATCATATTGTATCAAGAGAGGGCATGACATTGCAACCTAGTGATTTTCCTATTTATGAGTTTTTAGGTCCAATTAGGCCCTCATTTCTTGAACTCAATCAGTAACTCATTTGTGGAAAAACTTGATGATGTGTGTACCTGTGTGTTCTGTTTTGTTTTGAAGTGGATAACATTGCCCCGTGTGTCACTTGGAAATAACTAATGTTTGTTGAATAATAGGAATTTGTGCACCATTTCTTTCTGTTCGTAACTCTTAAACTAGCACTGCTCTCCTTAAAGTTTCCAATCAGGCTGACTGCTATTTTGTGCTCCACAGATACAATGGTTCGGCAAGCTGCTATGGTGGTCAAGTGTGTGCTGCTCATGTACTACGTCGAATATCTCAAGCGACCTCATTTGTTTTACGTCGAATATCTCAAGCGACAAAATTTGCTCTTAATGTACTGCTGTAGGATCTGGATATCTATCAAAATTTAGTACTTTCTGGCGTTGATCTCAAGTGCTGGCTCCTACAGCATTGCATTTCACCAAGTGAAATGCTACATTTCTACTCCTAACCCATTCTCTCTTTCTTAGTGTTTTTGTTATGCAGGTTGGAAGAAAAGAAGAAGATCTAGAGAAGATCTTAGTAATAAGATAGTTTTTAGGAAAATAGATATTTAGTTTTAGATCATTCCTTGTAATATTTGTTGGATATGTGTTCATGGATATGTGTTGGATATATATGTGTTCATGACTATATATTGGTAACATGTGTTGGATATGTGTTGGATATATATGTGTTCATGAGTATTGGTAATATGTGTTGGATTTTCTGTGTTTGATTTTCTCTCTCCATGCTGGACAAAGATGGAACAAAAAGTCTCAAAAATAGAAAATGGGTCGCAAAAAGGCTGAGGCCCAGAAAATGGAAAAGGCTTAGAAAACAAAAAACGCCATGTTGGGCTAGGCCCATGTAGCTAGCGAAAATTAACTGAAAAAAAAACATAAAATGGGCTGAATTAATGGGCTCGGCCCATGTAAAAACCCCAATTGGACCGGGCTGATTTTAACCAACGACCTTTTCAATTGGTCGCAATTTTGCCACGTCAGATTGCCACGTCGGATTCGACATGGCCTGGGGAGAGAGCTAGCGACCAAAACAGAAGGTCATAGGATCAACGACCTTTTGTTAAAGGTCGCTATAGTCAGTTTACGACGCCCAGCTTTTGACCTTATGTTCTTGGCCACAAAAAGGTCATAAATGGAAATTTGTGACCATTCAGTGACCAATAGTGGTGGTCATAAGTTGACATATTTCTTGTAGTGCTACGGCTGTGGTCGGCGGCCTCCGGGGGCTAGCATGCCGCCAAATCTTGCGTAGGCGGCCTCTCACAAGTTTGGAAGTGTTGTGGTGCTTGAAAACGCCCGGCACGCGTGTCCGGGGTGTGCCCCCCTCACGGACGGCGCCGCCGCCGGCACTTGGAGGGGGGAAACGGACGCGTCGGGTCTACACGGAGGGGATCTTGTTGTGGGTCTGGCCCGGATGTTGCCCCAAAGTGTTCCTATGGGCTGACCTAACACAACCGGGTGGGGAGGTCCGCTGGTCAAAGCCCGTCCGTGCAAAGTCAAAGGGCTAGATCCCGTGGTCAAACGCTACAGGGCTAGGCGGGACGGGGGCCCTGGGGGTAGCAATGCCACCGGAGCGTCGCACCGGGCCCTCATACATGCGGGGTGGTGTGGTGGCATGTCCGAAGAGGCGGCACGCGTCTCCGGGGTTTGGCCCCCCTCACGGACGGCGCCAACGCCGGCACCTGGAGGGGGAAACGGACACGTCGGGTCTACCCGGAGGCGATCTTGCTGTGGGTCTGGCCCGGATGTTGCTCCAAAGTGTTCCTGTGGGCTGACCTAACACAACCGGGTGGAGAGGTCCACTGGTCATATCCCGTCCGTGCAAAGTCAAAGGGCTAGATCCCGTGGTCAAACGCTACAGGGTTAGGCGGGACGGGGGCCCTGGGGGGTACCAATGCCACCGGAGCGTCTCACCGGGCCCTCATACATGCGGGGTGGTGTGGTGGCATGTCCGAAGAGGCGGCACGCGTCTCCGGAGCGTGCCCCCCCCTAACGGACGGCGATGACATGGTAGTAGCCATTCTGCGGTAACGAAGCGGCGTGAATACTATTAAATACTCGAAGCACGATAAAATCATGAGTTTTCTTGCACGACGTGGGCACATGTGCTATAGGAACGATACTATTTTTTCATAATTTTTGGTGATGGAGAAGTATCCGAAAAATTCCCTCTACGCGTATTGCCCTTCGTGCGTCTACGGCTGTGGCCGGCGGCCTCCGGGGGCTAGCATGCCGCCAAATCTTGCGTAGGCGGCCTCTCACAAGTTTGGAAGTGTTCTGGTGGTTGCAAACGCCCGGCACGCGTGTCCGGGGTGTGCCCCCCTCACGGACGGCGCCGCCGCCGGCACTTGGAGGGGGGAAACGGACGCGTCGGGTCTACACGGAGGGGATCTTGTTGTGGGTCTGGCACGGATGTTGCTCCAAAGTGTTCCTATGGGCTGACCTAACACAACCGGGTGGGGAGGTCCGCTGGTCAAAGCCCGTCCGTGCAAAGTCAAAGGGCTAGATCCCGTGGTCAAACGCTACAGGGCTAGGCGGGACGGGGGCCCTGGGGGTAGCAATGCCACCGGAGCGTCGCACCGGGCCCTCATACATGCGGGGTGGTGTGGTGGCATGTCCGAAGAGGCGGCACGCGTCTCTGGGGTTTGGCCCCCCTCACGGACGGCGCCACCGCCGGCACCTGGAGGGGGGAAACGGACGCGTCGGGTCTACACGGAGGGGATCTTGCTGTGGGTCTGGCCCGGATGTTGCTCCAAAGTGTTCCTATGGGCTGACCTAACACAACCGGGTGGAGAGGTCCACTGGTCAAATCCCGTCCGTGCAAAGTCGAAGGGCTAGATCCCGTGGTCAAACGCTACAAGGTTAGGCGGGACGGAGGCCCTGGGGGTAGCAATGCCACCGAAGCGTCGCACCGGGCCCTCATACATGCGGGGTGGTGTGGTGGCATGTCCGAAGAGGCGGTACGCGTCTCCGGGGCGTGGCCCCCCTCACGGACGGCGATGACACGGTAGTAGACGGATCAGGCACTCGCATAGTTACCGGATCAGGCACTCGGTAACAGTACCCCTGAGTCAGTTGCTCTCCTATGTATCACGTTTCGCGAGACCATAGAAAAAAATATACGTGATATTTTAGAAAATTGTTGTACAATATAAAAAAAGATCATGTCATTAAAAATAATGTTTCAAACCATTAAAGAAAATGTATGGTACATTTTAAATTATGTTCATGCATGTAAAAAATATGTATAAGAAAACATTAAAATATTTATATAAAATAAGAAAACATTACAAAATTTATACAAAATAAGAAAAGTAAAAATAAAAATATGCCGACGGCAAAGCCGTCGGCATAGCTGCGGCCATACGAAAGCTTATACGCGGATCGGTGACGTGGATAATAAAAAAGAAAAAAAAGTATGCCTATGGCTAAGCCGTCGGCATAGGTGCCACGTGGCGCCCCAAACTATGCCGACGGCTTAGCCGTCGGCATAGTTCACCTTATCCACTCACCCTCTCCCCCATCCACTCACTCTCTCCCCCACACCCCGAGCTGCGCCGGCGCCGCAGCCCCCGACCCCGACCTGCGCCGCCGCCGCACCCCCCACCCCGACCTGCCGCCACCGCCGCACCCCCCACCTCCCCCTGCCGCCGCCACCCTCCCCGCCTCCACCACGCCCGCTGCCCTCCCCGCCTCCACACCCGCGTCGCCGCCCCCGCCTCCACACCCGCCGTCGCCGCCGTCTCCACCCGCCGTCGCCCCGGCCTCCCCCGACCACGCGCTGTACCGGCCTCCCCTGACCCCGCCACTGCGCCGGCCTCCCCCGACCCCGTCGGCGCCCCGGCCTCTCCCGACCTCGCCGGCCGCGGCTCCTGGAGCCGGCCGCGGCTCCGTCCGGCCCCGTCCCCGACCGCCCCTGCCTCACCATCCCCTCCACCGCCTCGCCCCCTGCCACGCCCCTCTCGGTGAGCTACGTTTTTTTTTTTCATTTTTTTGCATTTTTTCTACTGTTGGATGGATGAATGAATGCATGGATGGATGTTGGATGTTAGATTGTTAGGTTAGATGTTAGATGTTAGGTTGTTAGGTTGATATATAGTTGAATGTTGGATGTTAGGATGTTAGATTGTTAGTTTGCATTATTTTTATCATGATGATCTTGTCATTTGAGATGTGCTCTAAAATTGGTATAAGATGAGTGAGTATTTTTATCATGATGATCTTGTCAAAAAAATTGAACCGGACAAAATTTGACACTTGACAAAATAAGATTTTTTTCATAGTTTTAAGTGTCAGTGCTTAATGTTAAGTAGCTATGTGAGATGTGCTGCAAAATTATGATATGATGAGTGGTTATTTAATCATGATGATCTTGCTAAAAAAATTGAAGGACAAAATTTGACACTTGACGAAACATGATTTTTTTTCATAGTTAAAAGTATCAATGCTTAATGTGAGGTGATGACCTAAATTTTTTTCACTCGGTGTAATTAACATGATTTGTGGTGTTCCATCTTCGTGGAGTGATTGTCGACATTGGAGGTGTTGGTCCACGATCGTCCGTCTCCTTTGATCGACTACATCGGAGGGTGAGCAACAATTCCATGACCTCGTCCACTTTTTTCCATGTCACTAGATTAAATTTTCACATCAAGTCGCGTAACCTAGGTCTCCCGTACGAAAGGGTTGCATCGATAAATATGCATTCAATTGCATATTTATCACCGCAGCTCTTTCGGATTGTCCAGCGCTTTCCACGGACAGCCCGAGGATGTGTAGATTGGGTACGTTGTTCATGCTCTACCCCGTTCCGAGACAGGATTTCGGCGGCGCCTCCCTGTTGTTCTCCGGATGCACATTCTCTCGGCATTTTGCCGAGACGTGTATTTGGAGAACAGCGGGGAGGTGCTGCCGAAATTTTGTCTCAGAATGGGGTAGAGCATGGACAACGTACTCAATCTACACATTCTCGGGTGGGATTAGGACCCATCTTTACCTATTAGAGATGTAGGTGGATTAAATGTCGTTTCTCGTCAACCTTGTAAAAAATAAAATATTGATGTGAGTAATTTAAATGAATCCTTAATTTTGTTGTGTGGCTTCCAATAAAGCAGAGATGGCAGATAATCAGTGGATGTATAGTGGGTTTTTCCGTCGGAATCAAGTAACAACAGAGTGGGTCAAGAAAACTGATGTGTTTTTGAAAGAGATATTCCGTAGTCCAATGAGGATGGTGCCAGAATGCCCGTGTGCCAGATGTAAGAGGCGTATCCGCAGAGATAAGAGTGAGATGACTAAGCACCTTCGCACGCATGGATTTATGCCCAACTTTAATATGCCAATAAACTTTGCCCAGCGGGACTGTGGTAGAGTGGATGTGATACGACAACGCGTCGCTGGTTATGAGGACGATGGGGTTAGAGACATGCTAGATGATGTCTTTGCTGCACAGCCGACACCTCCGTCACATTCAGCGAATGAACCGGAGGAGCCGGAGGAAACCGCAAAGGCCTTCCTGGAAATCTTGTCCTCGTCAAAGAAACCTCTCTATGAGGGTGCCAAGCTGTCTGTGCTGGATGCCATCTCGCAACTGATGGTAGTCAAGGCTGAGTACGACTGTAGCCGAGGTTGCTTCGAAGCATTTCTAGGAGTATGGGCTAACAGCCTGCCTGAGGGCCATGAACTGCCGAAAACGATGTACGGTACGAAGAAAATCATGAAGGCGCTCTCGATGGACTATGAGAAAATACATGTTTGTCCAAAGAATTGCCTTTTGTTTAGGCATGAGTATGCGGATGACAAGTACTGTAGGAAGTGCGGTTCCTCTCGGTATATTGAGGTGGTCGATAAGCATGGTCAGAAGCAGCAACTAAAAATCCCTGTGAAGGTTCTTCGGTATCTTGATTTTATAAAAAGACTGCAGCGCCTTTTCATCACCGAGGAGTCTGCCAAAATGATGAAGTGGCACAAGGAAGGGAAAAGGTACAATCCAAAAAAAATTGTACATCCATCAGGAGGTGAAGCATGGAAGTCATTCGATATAGAGTACCCGGAGGAAGCAGCCGAGGCTGGGAATGTCAGAATTGCTATAACAGGTGATGGGTTCAATCCATATGGTATGTCGTCTAATCCATACAGCTGTTGGCCCGTATTTGTTATTCCGCTGAATCTCCCTCCCGGCGCCAAAATGCAACGCAAGACCATGTTCATGTCGCTTATAATTCCGGGGCCTGAATATCCGAGGAAGAATTTGAGTGTGTTTATGCAGCCGTTGGTGGATGATTTGCACCATTCTTGGTACTTCCCGAGGTTGACATACGACCGACATCTGCAGAAAAATTTCTTGATGAAAGTTTGGCTACAATATTGCATGCATGACTTTCCCAGTTATGCCTTGTTCTGCGGATGGTGTACAAGTGGAAAGATGCCTTGCCCAGTGTGCATGCAGGCCTTGATTTTCATTTGGCTGAAGAAGGGTGGCAAGTATGTTGCATTTGACCTGCATCGACAGTTCCTCCCTCCAGACCATCCTGATAGGGAAGACAAGAAGAACTTCACAAAAGGCAAAGTTGTCCATGAAGTAAACGAGATTCCAACATTTTCTAGTGCGGATGTGCTTGCTCAGCTGAAAGCTCTTAAGCCTACCGGTGAGGGGAAAGGCAAAGGCAAAGGCAAAGCCACATGCGAAGACGAGGGCGAGGGCAAAGGGAAAAGTAAAGGGAAATTTTTTGAAGGATATGGTGAGACGCACAACTGGACTCACATTACCCCCTTCACGCAGCTTCCCTATTTTAAGGACCTCAAACTTCCATACAACATAGACGTGATGCACACCGAAAAGAATGTCGCAGAGTCCCTTTTTCACACGATCCTCAACATTCCTGATAAGACAAAGGATAATGTTAATGCTAGAGTTGATCAACAGAATATTTGTGATAGACCACGTCTACACATGCAGCCTCCCACAGGCAGTCGAAAATCTTGGTTCAAGCCAGATGCTGACTTCGTACTTAAAAAGGATCATAAGATGGAGACATTCAAGTGGCTGAAACACGTCGTGAAGTTCACTGATGGTTATGCGTCGAATATAAGTAAGGGGGTCAATCTTTCAATGGGCAGAGTGACCGGGCTCAAGAGTCATGACTATCATGTATGGATTGAGCGGATTATGCCGGTGATGGTTCGGGGCTATGTTCCCGAGCGTGTCTGGCGTGTGCTTGCGGAGTTAAGCCATTTCTTCCGCGCGCTTTGTGCTAAAGAAGTATGTCCTGAGAAGATAAAAGAAATGCATAAGAAGGCGCCGGAGTTGATATGCAAGCTAGAGAAGATCTTCCCGCTAGGCTTCTTTACTCCGATGACACATCTCCTTTTGCACCTCCCGAACGAGGTATTGTTGGGGGGCCCTATGCAGAATCGTTGGCAGTACGGCCCTGAGAGACAGAACAAGCATCTGAGACAGAAATGTGGAAACAAAGCTAAGATTGAAGCTTCCATAGCTGAGGCAGTTATCCTAGAGGAGGTGGCAGACCTCAGGACAGCCTACTATCCGGACCATGTTCCCACGTTGCACAATAAGGTGTCTCGATACAATACAGAAGAACCCAAGTATAAACCCAAGTTGCCTCTATTCATCGGGCAAGGTAGTAGGGCTGGATGCTCGAAATCTTATCTCATGCCACAAGATGAGTGGGAGGATGTCATGTTCTATATCTTGCACAACATCAAGGAAGTTGAGGATGAGTGGATGAGGTAATACCTTTGCACCATTCTTTTAGTCAATTCGTTATGTGTTCACTTTGCCTAGTTCTTATACCGCTTTTCTTATTGTAGTCGATTCGTTGAAGAAGAATGGACGGGAATGCTGCCTCCTCTGAAGCGGAGGCACTTGCTCTTCTCCGAAAGGGTGCTGATGGAAGGAAAAATTTCGTTGCGTGGTTCATGGAGAAAGTAATTTTTCACACTTTCAATTAAACTCATGCACCCTATAATTTCAATTAAACTTGTAGGGAAATGATCCGACCGAATCAATGGATGAAGAATTGAGATGGGTTTCCATGGGTTTTGATCCTGTCGTCATGACATGCGAAAAGTATGATGTGAATGGGTATCGCTTCCATACAGAGGAGCACCAGAACAGTCGGCCTGATCCCAAAACCATAAATACCGGAGTCTTCACTGAAGGAGATAATAAAGTAGATTACTACGGAAGGGTAGGAAAAATATACGAGCTTACATTCAAACGTGGCCGCGAACACCTAAGTCTCACTGTGTTCAAATGCCGATGGTTCGACCCCAAAAAGGGTCTGAGACATACGCCTTCTGTTGGTTTAGTTGAAGTTAAACCATCAACCGTCTATGCCGAGCTGATCTCTTTATCGCCGCTACCCAGGCCACACAAGTATATTATCTGCCTTACCCATGCCAGAAAGAGTACCTAAAGGGTTGGGAAGTTGTGTTCAAGGTGTCGCCGCATGGTAAGCTACCGGACCCGAACGATGATGATTACTACAACATAAACCCCATGACATACGAGGGAGTGTTCTATCAAGAGGAACATGATGACGTGGTCCGAAACAACGAGGATGATGACTTGGGTTATGTTGACCTGGACCCAAACGACGACGACGCACGGATTGATGGTGAGGCAGTTGTGAATCACGACGACGACGCACGGATTGATGGTGAGGCAGTTGTGAATCAAAGAGACATAATTATGCTTGAAAAGTTAAATGAAGACACTGACGATGAGGAAGAGCCTCCACCTCCGTCAGACAACGAAGAAGATATGCGTGATAGTGATGATGAGACCGGTCCACAAATAGATTACAATAGTGATGATTCATATGGGTTCTAGAAAATGTAAGTTCTTTTAATGATCATTACAATAGTATGCTTAATGTGCTCTTCTGGTATTAATGTTTTTCCTGTATGCTTGTTTAATTGATATCCTTACTAATTGTTTATTCTCTTCTCAATGCAGGTTTGCTAATCATGGGCAAGTCCAGCGGTGCTAGTTTCCTCAGTAAATTTAAAGGACTTACTCGGAGTGGACGAGCCCACAAGGTTCCCTCCCGACTACGCGAGGATGACACCTCACAGGGAGGTGGAGGGGTCGGGGGAGGAGACCCTAGAGGAGGCGGTGGGGGGAGAGCCCCTAGAGGAGGAGGAGGTGGGGGAAGAGGCAACCGGGGCAAAAAAACTCCGGGCCGTGTCTGAAATAGGAGGGTCTTCTTCGATGCCCTCCTATACAGAGGCACCTTCTGAGTCTGAGGAGGAGGAGTATGTTCCTGATGGCGTGGAGGAGGAGGCCGAGGAGGAGGGTGAGGAGGAGGAGGCCGAGGAGGAGGGTGAGGAGGAGGGCGAGGAGGGTGGAGGGGAGGTTGATCCCGCGTTGTGGGGTGACTTGCCACCGGGTTCTTCGCAGGGGTGGCTGCATGGTAATGCCGGACTACCTACACCACCTTCTACCGAGGAGCACAAGTGGCTCATTGAACCTGTGGGGACAGAGTAAGTGCCTCTCAATCATATTTTCAACACATGACAACATTTTCTTATTGTACACATGGCAATCATTTGATTCTTTTGCAGAAACTGGATCCTTCGCGGAAAGGGCCGTAAATCGAACGGCCTTATCACTGTCCTGTTGAAGGAGTTTTGGCCTGGCCTATTCTGCCCACGGCCAGACAGGGACCCGCAGCAGCGGGTTTTGGCCACGAGCTGGGCCCACTATGAGGCTTGCAGCAACACGGAGTACGGGACGACCCTAAGGCCGTGATCACCAAATTTTGGGGAAGTTCTCTTCTGAATCACTTGTCTTCAGTTTCGTTCATAGTTTATCATTGAATCACTCAACTCATGCCTTGTTTGCTTCTGGTTTATGCATGATTGCAGCAAATCTATAGAGTTCTTGATGAGCACAAGGCCAGAGCCGACGTGGTCTTGCTTGCGGCTGCGAAGAAGAAAGCTCGTCAGTTGCAGTACGAGGTGCGCTGGGTTGCCGTCTCGCAGTACTACCACTACTACCTGCACCAAAAGATGACCAAAACTCAAGCGCAGAAGCTACGACTTACCTTGAGCAAGGAGCAGTTCATGATGGTAACTATTACTAACTTTTCATTGTTTCAAGCAGTCAACTATATGTTTCGTGCTCACATGTCATGCTTCCAAAATTTGCATAGGTTGTTCCTCGTTGGTGCTATGGAAGGCATGACGGATGGGAGAGTTTGGTGGATAGGTGGCTCGGCGCCGATGCAGAGTTTGCTGCCAAGAGCATCAAGGCCCGGGCTAACCGTGGAGACGACGGGACACACGGCCAAGGAAACAGGAACCACTGGGGCTTCAAGGCCATGAAGGTATATCTATGTGCATGATGCATTTTTGTTCTTCTTTACGTCATGTTCTTATGTATGGATGACTTCTATTTGACGTTGTAGGAGGACAAGTTGAAGAGGCCGCTCTCAGACATGGAGTCGTGGAAGCTGGCCCGCGAGCGGAGTCATCGCAAGGAGGGCGAGAGCCAGTACTACGGCAAGACCGAGGAGCACTTGGGGTCTTACATTCATCACTATCAAGAGTTGCATCCGGATGTTCCTGTTGCTGAGGTTGCCCAGTCTCAGATCGACGACACGGCGGTGGTGGCCATCCAGGGAAAGAAGAATGGCCGGTATCCGTGTTTAGATGGCTTGATCACTCCTTCGATCTCGTACACACAGCTTCGGGCTACCAAGCCAAGCCAGTTAGAGAGTACGGGGCATTCACAGACTCCCTTAGCCCGCCAGCATGCTGTAAGTACTTCCTCTTTATCTTTTTCTATCTTGCATTCTCAGTTTATTTTCAGCATCTGAGACTTAGAAACAACCTAAATTATGTAGGCATATAAGGAGTTTGTCGAGCATAGGAATCTCGAGGTGCGGGAGTACTTGAAACGAGTGAAGGCAAACGATGATTACAACCGTCAGATGATGACGGTTAGTTTTGCCCTCTTAAAACCAAGCTAAATTTTTGCACTTTCATTCCTTCTGATCTTCTAGTTTGCTTGTTTAACTAACATTCAGGCTATGTTGGCGTCTTGGACTAACCGCACGGATCCACCACAAATGGGACCCCCACCACCACCTGCGGGAGAACCCCCACACGTGCCCACATTCGATGAATGGGTGGCACTAGGCAGTGATGGTCCGGTTAGTACATTTGCCTAACTACTAGCAAACTAGTTCTCGTTCATGAAACACTATCATATCATATTACCATTAGAATCTTTTCTGAAACATGTAGGGGACCGGTGGCTCGACTCCTGCTCCGTCAACCCCAGTCACTCCGATCTGGCAGAGTGGTGGTGGTCGCGATGGCGGTTTTGGCGGAGGTGGTGCTTTTGGCGGAGGTGGTGGTGGTTATGGAGGAGGTGGTGGTTTTGGCGGAGGTGCTCTTGCTTGATGATTCCGTGCATGTGGCCATCGTGCCATGCTTTTCATATTCCTACTTTTATCATGTTTCATGTCTTGCACTACTTTTATGTTCATGAACTTCCGTCGGTGATGATCTTTAGATGATGTGATGAACTTGAGTATGTTTAGATGATGATGGTGAACTTGAGTATGTTTAGATGAACTTGAGTATGTTTACATGATGAATTGTCATATTTCTGCATAATTTCATATTGTTCTGTTTTGAAATGCTGTCAAATGAATTGGAAAAGAGAAAACAGGGAAAAAAAACTATGCCTACGGCAAAGCCGTCGGCATATATACGCCCAGGAGTTACCAGGGCTTGCCACGTGGCACATCTATGCCTACAGCAAAGCCGTAGGCATATATGAAAATCTATGCCGACGGCTTTGCCGTAGGCATAGCCCTGCTGCCAGGAGAAACCAGGAGCTGCCAGGCATAGCCCTGCGACGTGGCATTGCGTGATTCGTCAGCGCTTTTGACGGCGCCGTCCGTTGCCGTCAGACGAAAAACACTGCCGACGGCTATACTATGCCGATGGCTGACATCAGGCCGTCGGCATAGGCCCCTATGCCGACGGCTATACTATGCCGACGGTCTGACAAGACTACGCTGACAACATCTACGCCGACGGGGCTATGCCGACGGCAGCCGTAGGCATAGATCTATGCCGATGGCCTAGGGGCCTATGCCGACGGCCCGTGGCCGTAGGCATAGCCCGCGAGTCCGGTAGTGCTTGATTAACCGGTAATACTTGGACGAGGGGTGCACGGGGCTGGGCCAGCGTGTACTATGGCTACATGGGCTCCTTCACAACCCAGCCCAGCGCCCAAGGGCTAATCTGGACCATCTTCAAGCGGGTAGGCTTTCGTATCATTCAACATACATCACATACAACCAACAACTATACCGACCCCTGGATGCAAATTTCTCTACAGTTAGTAGCCCTGGTGCAAAGATCAAACATCATGGATTGGTGAAACCAAAGAGAGGCTATGTCAAGTTAAATGTTGATGGATCTTTTGATTCTGATTTGCTTCAAGGGGAATATGGAGCTGTTTTGAGGGACACTACTGGTAAATTTATTGGCGCTGGAAACGGGAAACTTGAATGGTTTGGAGATGCGCTCATGGCAGAAGCAACAACCCTACGATTTGGTCTTAATCTGGCTTCAACACTGGGGTCTAACCGCTTGGACTGCAACGATAAAATGAAATTTATTTACTGAATTGAGTACAAAAGAGGACAAAGATGTTGAATTCTCTTCGAATCCACCCCCCCTCCCCCTCCAAACGGAATTAACGAGTTGTACAAGTCATGGGTATGGTAGTTGGGCACGCCATGAGGAGGACATAGTCGATCCTCATGGACCCCAAGAATGCGAGGATATCAGCATATGTAGAGGACGAAAGAGACTGTGTGGCGACAATTTATATAAACTAGAATATCCTGAAAAATCTAAAATTTGGAGTATATAATTGAGTTTTTGTCTTTGGATACATTTACCCGAGTTCACCAACTCCAGTAGCAAGTAAAAGTACGAAAACTATGTGGCAAACTCACCTTTTTATGTACTGGTATTATAGGAGTGAATTATGGGTCTAAAGTTGAATGTCTAACGTGCATGAGGATATGATTTGTGTTAACCGAGAAAATGTCTAAAGTTACACTAAGGCAGCCCCATTGCAACACATGGGCAATTACCTAGTAGCAAGTAAAAGAACCAATGAAGCACAACTAGAAAAACAAGGTGAACTACAGAGATAGGAAAAGTAGCAGAGGTTTGTAGTTCTCAAGCTTGACGATCACATGAAGAAGAATGAAGTCATTTATTTCTACTATAACATGTATATGGGAAATGATCATGTTAGCAACTCTTCAGATGTAATAGCCTCGGTAACCGCAGGCAAAGCTTTCATGTCCCTGCAACTGATCCATGACAGTATGGCCTAGTGCACCACTCTACATACTGAAGTCTAAGTTGTCAACCGAGGGAATACCAACAATCATCATAGCTACTCCCTCCGTCTAAGTGGCCAAGTGCATCATCTATTTTTGAACGGAGGGAGTAGCTGTTATTAGTGTATCCATATATCATGTTATTTCTCTCACTGTGAAACAAAACTCTTTGAATCTCCGGACCTAAAACAACACAAGAGAAGTTGGTAAAAAGAAATGGAACACTTACGCTAAAATGGCTTGTTAACGCTGAAGTATGTAACTGATGCCATACTCCCAGGAAAAGCTCGAACGACCTTCAACAAAAGGGTACCTGTACCCGAAACCGACACCGAGAAACTAAGAATCCTGTTATAGAGAAAAAAGTAACTATCATTCCTTTTTCTGACGAATCACGTAATCCTCCAAGTTCAAAAATCACTCTGTCAATTTTTTTGGAGTGTGATCTAGAGTTCAGGCTTTATTTGGGTTAATGCCAACTGGGCTGGTGAGTTTGGTAATTGGTAGCACAGTTGCTAGCTACGTTTTGCGTCTATATTTGGGCTGCGCTGATGCTAATCTGAAGCATAGTTGCCAAGAATTCTGGGCGACCAGGTCGAGGAACAAGGTCGCGCGGGTCGAGGGTTGCCAGTCACCACTCCGGGACGAGGATCCAAAGAATTTTGGGTCTTTTTTCGTTGAGGGACAAAGAATTTTGGAGGTCAATGACCCTGGTATGATACGTCGGGACAAGATACGCGATACAAAGATCTAGACGCTCTCTCCAAAAATAATACAATCTGTGCTAATATATTTCCCAATATTGCACACGGGGAATCCCGCCAGAAAATTTTACGTCTATTTTTTTACATTAAATTGTCATCCCTCTCAGGAACTGACAAAAATGGTCAGAAGAAATGGGGCCACAAGTGTACTGATGACCACGCCGTGATTTTCTCGTCTTCCTTTTTTTTACACCAAGCGTTCTGCTCCAGGAAGTATCTCAAATCATCTCAGAATAAAAAGGAAGTATCGCCAACCCCTCACCATTGTTCTTCTCCAAAGCTCCAGCGGAACAGTCTCCCGTGGATCCATCTGCAGGTCCCATATCGTCATTGGTACCCCGTGGATCCATCTCCCGGTGCCATATCCGTCATTGACGGAAGTGGGATAGGAGGCCGCATACGGCGGCGGACAGGTCGACGGCCGGCCACCGGCAGGCGAGTGGCAGATGGCGGAAGGACGGACTCCGGCAGTCCGGTGGTGGAGCGCGATTTCCTGGTGCTCAGGTAAGCCTCAATTCATCAAGGACTCATTGTCTTCTTGCATACCGATCTGGGTCAGCACCCATTGATCGGGGTCACGACCCATCCATCGATCCTGCTCGATCCGGCCTCGTCCCCGAGCCTCGATCTGGGTCGATCGATCGACACCGGGTCAGGGGACGCACCAATGACCGACGAACCAGCCTATGGGCTCGCGGCTGTTCATAGGTGTCTATTTCCTTCCCTAAGCACTTATTGATCGAGAATTGATTGAATGAGAGCCCGACGCAAAGATTCAGAGGCTTTTGCCATCAGTACAATGCATCATGGTGGGTGGACTTTATTTAGTTTGTTCCTTTAGCCTTGTTTAGTTAGATCTTAGATGGGATCAACGAGGACTTTGGTTTCATCCATGTGGATCAGACCTCTCGCACCGTTCTCGGACAAAAGCTTCTTCGCCTAGTTATGGTCGATCCATGCAGCCTGGACACGTGGAACGGTTCTTGGTGAGGAGTTTCATCCCAGTTGAGTCGACTCCTCCTTGTCAATAGTGACACGACATGTTCTCCAACAACTGGTGGTCTCGTCTATGTCCTTGAACGACAAGGCAGTCATCTCCTCTTCGGGTGATGTCTCTCCCCTTGTCTCCAGAGTGAGCATCCGATGTCCATCCTCTTTCCATGTAGTCATAATATTGGTTAGTAAGTATTGTAGTGTTATACTTAAAGGGCCCTAAAATATCGGCCCGCCCCCGTAATATCAGGAGTCAGACCGGCCCTGCACGTGATGAGATGGTGCCGGTTGTCTTGTCTCTGTGATGTCTGCCTTGTCGGGAAACAGGGTCGCACGCCTTTCCTCGCACCAAGCGTACAATCCTGCAGACGAGCAGCCGCTGCAGGTACATGTTGGTCACCGTTGTCCGCTGCAGCCACAATTAGGCCATCCTCTGTGTTGAAGCATACCGGTCATGCAAACCCGGTCATTAAGATGAGCCACATAAATAATTTGTGCTTTGCTAGCGCTCAATTATTCCAAAGAACCGGTTTCGTTATGGAAATGATCGTGGAGTCAATCTGAGCAGAGTACGTCGATGATATCGAGTATTCGCCCGAATTGTTAAGGTTCCAAACAGTGCCATCTTCAACATCCTCGGTGAGGTGAACTTCTTGCAGACTGACCTTTGTAGCTCCAAAAATTCGATGATAAGTTGCATCGTGAGGCCTGATTTGTATTGATATTTAAAATCCAAGGCCATGCCCGTAAGATTTTTGCACAGTAAGGTTTTTGCCCTTGGATATATTGCAAAAAATAAATGGAGCAATTTTTTTTTGATTTGCAGCCCCCAATCCAAATTCATCCTCAGTAAGGTAGGACTAGAGTTTTAACATTCCCCAGTATCGTGGTAATGTCATAAAAGTGGTCCATATCGTTCTATTATTGCCAATAGTGAGTGATGATGGTCGCTTTGTGGTCTACCAACCCACCAATGCAAGGCTCTGTCTCAGATTCTCCATTTCTCATGTCTTCTCATGAGCCTTGAAAACCCCTGCCCCAGAACCTACCTCCCCTTCGGAAGTTGTGTAGTACGTACCGCTTTTTTTCTTTTGTAGCTAGGCCTCGGTGAGATGCCAGCCCATGCCCGTTCTATATATGCATGCAACACAGGCGAGTCTAGTATGGGGGCTTCAACAGGCTCTAGCCTACCATCCAAAAATACAAAATGAATTACTACTACGCATCCCAGCACATCAACCCAATCTCACATTCTCAGACAACAACACCAACAGCCCACGGGCAAATAGCGCACAACACATTGAGCAGGCAAGCATGATAGCGCAGGCCGTTTTGGGGCTGTAGGTATGATATGTCGCAACGTCTCAGGGGTCTTTCAGGGCGCCTTGGCCTTCATATTCAGAAACATCGAAGATCCGGAGGTTCTGAAGTCCTAGCCACCAGGGAAGCACCGGCGCTTGCTGTGGATCTATATGCGCAGAAAATTTTCATCGCATGAGATTGTAAGGTTGCGGTTGATGCCATCAGAGGAGGAACTGTGCATCTTATGGAGCGGTGGCACATGAAATAACTCAGCGAGCTAGATCTTTTTCTTCTTGTACTTTTAGTCATAAATTCTGGACCTCGAATTTAGAGGCTCACAACCTCGCAAAGCATGCCTTAACGTTGGGGATTGGCCATCATGTTTGGTTAGGCCACCCCAGCGAGCTTTTGTTCGTCCCAGTAAACATTGTGACAATTTAATAAAGCTTCTGCGAGTTTGCCTAAAAACATTGAGCAGGCAAGTAGATAGCTAGATGATGGACCCTCACGCTCCACGGTTCGAGACCTAGCGCTGTTGGCAGTGGACCAGCCAAGCAAAGAATCAGACAAGCATATCAAATTTTGTCTGTTTAAGTAGGCAATACCAAATATATAGTCCAATTTGATATTACAGTAAAAACTATCCATGTTTCTAGTAGTAATCTCACAAATTTTAAGCATATTTGAAGATAAACGATTCGGAGATAATGGCTATATTTTGCTAAAAAAATCAAAATTTGGTTAAAAATGGAGATATTTTTTAGAAAATCGAAAAACATGTACTCCCTCCTTCCCAAAATATAAGGCATGCATTGACTTTTTGGTCTTCATCGCACAACTTTGACTATGATTTTCACTTAATGTATGCATACAAAATTGCTATCAAGACATATAAAAAAAGAATTGTTTTGTAAGACAAATACGATGATGCTATTGATACCTGTTCAATCCAGAGTTTTGAATTTTTCCCAAAAAAAAGAATTTTGTCCGAAATTCATCGGTTTCGTTTGGGCATGGTATAAGTGTAAACCAGTCAAAAAATTCGGCCTTTTTGAATTTTCAGCCCAGCCCAAGATCCGAAATAGCCCACAGATATCACCCTGTACTGTAAAAACTGCCACCGAGCCTTCCCTAACCCTAAATTTCGTTTTCCCCCATCTCTGTGCGGCGGCTGCTGGGAACCTAGGTCGAGCCAAGGGAGGCAGGGCAGCAGCACCTCCTCCTAGCCTCCTCCTCCAGCGACCCACCACCGCCCAGCATCCTCCTTCTCAAGCACCCCTCCCTGTTCTTCCTTTCTTCTGTTTCCCATGCTGTTTGAGGTGGAGCGCTGCCACATGAGTTGGAGGTTGCCTTGATGCGTATATTCTATTGGAGCGTTAACAATCTCATACTCAAATCTGGTCTATAATGTTTTGATGCATAGATTCTTTTGTATCCTTTCTACATGTATATTTTGATAAAGATTCACCATTACATTTATGTTCTGGTTTATTTCAATTTTGGGCAATTTTGGTCGAATTTGGTTTAAATTTCAAATTTTGGATTATCATTTTCGTCCGAATTTTTTGATTTTTTTTCCCGAAAAACCGGATTTTGCCCAGCCCCGGTAAAATTTGCAAAACAAAATCGAAAACCTTGATTCAATCCATGCATTTTAATATATATTAATGGTAAAAATCGTTCAAAGACCGTGCAAAGACAAGTGCATCTTATATTTTGGGAAGGAGAGAGTAGCAATTAGTACATATTTCCAGCAGTAATCTAGAAAAGTATGAGCTTGCTTGGAGAAAAGGACTGGGAGATAATGACCTCTGCCCAGAAATACTTGTTGCGCAAACGAATGTATCTAGTCGTATTTCAGTGCTAAATACATCCGTGTGAGCGACAAGTATTGCTGGACGGATGGAGTATTGAGCTAGATAGAATTGAATTTCTGTTCAAAATTCGATATTAAAAAAAACAAGAAAATGATAGAAATAATACATATGTTTTCAGTAGTATTCTGGCAAAATCTTAGCTTATTTGGACAAAATGATTACGCGATAATGCCTTTTTCTCTTTAAGATGGCATTTAGTTTTCTCATCGTTAACTTTGAGCCAACCCTTAATTTTCTTACTAAATTCACCAGTCACTAAGGTTGTGCATACAGTGCATGCAGACACACCTGTGCCGTGCAGTGTCCCGCTCAGTGAGCCTGTAGCTCTCTCAGCACAATAATATCGCATGGAGGGGACGAGCGATCCCTATGGTGGCCACAATGGCAGCGAGATCCTGCCGCCCATGCAAGCTGTGGTGGTCGAGGCGCCGCAGCCGGCAGTGGTGCACAAGGTTATGGCGCAGCCGGCGCAAAGCTCAGCGAGCAAGATGAAAGGGAAGGTGAAGGAGACCTTTTTCCCTGACGACCCGTTCCGGAGCTTCAAGGGGCAGCCGCTGCAGAAGAAGTGCCTGATGGCGGTCAAGTACGTGTTCCCCGTCCTGGAGTGGGTGCCCGGCTACTCCTTGTCCCTCTTCAGGTCCGATCTCATCGCCGGCCTCACCATTGCCAGCGTCGCCATCCCTCAGGCATGTGCACGCACTAATGATTCCTAGACAAGATTGATTGTTTGCATATTTACCTACTGCGTAGCGTTTAGCACGTGCATGCAGATGAAATTGCTATAGCCCGTAATAATTTGGAAGCTAACCTGTGCATGCATGTTTAATTATTCTCCACGAACGCCCTTCCTTACCAACTGTGCTGCTCCTACTCTCTTGCATGTGTGCTCTTTGCAGGGTATTAGCTACGCGAAGTTGGCAGACATGCCTCCGCTCACAGGCCTATGTACGTATGCAGATGCTTTTTTTTATGATAATATAATATAATTCTCATTTATATCATAAAGATCATAATACAAGTCATGTAAATACCGACCTAACAAAATTAAAAAGACATCAGAATGCTAGCATTTGCACAAACAAAAATTACAAGCAAGACCGAAAATCCTTTGAGCTTGACACCAACACCTATCACCTGCCTCTCACACCACCACAGCAGACACCAAAGAAGAAAATGACGCACATGCTTTCCCATTCTACAGGCGGTGCCTAGCGTGCGAATTAATAATTGACGTATCCATCATACATGTGTGCAGATTCGAGCTTCGTGCCGCCGCTGGTGTACACGCTGCTGGGGAGCTCCCGTGACCTGGCAGTAGGCCCGACGTCAATCACGTCGCTCATCATGGGGTCCATGCTGCAAAAGGGGGTTTCAGTGAGCCCCTCTGCAGACCCGACGCTGTTCCTGCAGCTCGCCTTAACCTCCACCTTGTTCGCCGGCCTCCTGCAGGCTTCCCTCGGCATCCTCAGGTAACTTGCAATGATCTGATGCATCCAACAACCAATCTGCCTACGTTCATACGAAAGATCGATGCACGGACACATTAATGCATGTGCTGTTGTTGTTCGATGGTGCAGGCTGGGTTTCATCATCGACTTCTTGTCCAAAGCGACGCTGCTAGGGTTCAAGGCGGGCGCGGCGATCATCGTGTCCCTACAGGAGCTCAAGGACCTGCTGGGTATCGTCCACTTCACCGACGAAATGAACCTCGTGACCGTCATGGCCTCCGTCTTTCAGCACACCGACGAGGTCACCCATCCATCCTTCTACCTCTGAACCCCTGCTGCATGCATATATACACGCATATATATACACGGTGCGTGCATGCATGCTTAGCTGATGGTTGATTTCGTGCAGTGGTCGTGGCAGACGATACTGATGGGTGCGTGCTTCCTCGTGCTCCTGCTGTCAGCCAGACATGTGGTACGTACGTGTGGCCGTGCGCTTCCTTTCTTCAATTCAGCTCTTGTACCGTTGATCACTGGCGTCGATCGTCTACTGTCTTGCGCGCAAATGCTGTTTTTGCTCTGCTTTCTTTTTCTAAAATGATGGTAAACCCTCCGGCCTCTGTATTCACACATCCATCTAAATTAAACCAAAATCATTCAAGATGTTACACGAGTGGAGGAAAGAAAGCATAGAACAACCGTTTGATAATTAAAATACATAATATACACATATCCTTTTCACTGGTAGCTATCCGAACCGGTTGAACATAGCATGTGCAATCATCTTGCACCAGCTGCACCTAAAATTCATGGACTAGTGGGAAACTCCAGTTCTCCCGCACATGGATCCCACTCTTAGTTCGAAAAAATAGCATGGAAAGTTTCCTTTCGAAGTATCAACCTGTTCAAAACACATTCATTTTGGCAACTCTAGTTCACCACACTAAAGCACATGCTCCTAGCCAAATCTGAACTTTATGTTTTGGGTGGACCCCAATCAACCAGTTTCCAAACATATTTGTTGTGCTACATGTTGGTGAAGGGACTTTAAAAGCTACATGGATAGTACCCAAAAGGAGGGTGGCAAAAGGGCAAGATAAGAATAAATGATGAATTGTTTCCTAGTGGAACATAAGCAGCACTTCTTGCACCCCCTGCCATCTGTCTTTTGCTAGGTTGTTTCACTAGGACCATACCTTTGTCCATGCACCATATAAAAATCATTATTTTTAGAGACAGTTTAATTGTCCAAATGTATTTCTTGTGGAAAACTGGACCCATTGTCGATGAGGTCTGTGTACATGAACTGAATAGAGAAGACTTGAGACATATGTAACTTCCAATGTAATGGAACACGTCGGGTTCATGCGGTAAGTTGATCCCCTATCAACCTATGGACCAGATGCAACCATGTCGTCCACTTATCCCCAGTAAGCACACTTCAAAACTTGATATTCTGCAGACTCGTTCCTAATGCCGAAGCAACGAAAACGTCTTGTCACTTCACGATATTATATAGGCTCGGGTATTGAAGTCCAAGAGGCTAGTTTATATAGTTCAGCATAAGGCTCGGATATTATAAGGATAGTTCACGATATTATCCCCAGTTCTCCCCTTATGCGGAACTATCACAGAACATTTCATTTTCAGAACCTAAAATTAGAACTATTTTTTTCACCTGTTAATTGTAGCTATGTCCTGCAGCAGTACTTATTCATCTGGCTCTACATGTGAATATACAGAGCATGAGATGGCCAGAGTTCTTCTGGATTTCAGCATGTGCTCCCTTGGTATCTATCATCATATCCACGGTGCTCATTGACCTCTTCAAAGGACAGAACCACAACATAAGCACCGTAAGAAACAACAAAATGAAATAATTGTTCATATATTACAACTGTGTTATGCAACATGATGGAAAACAGGAAGTGTATTCATCTTTTCGCCGCAGATTGGGCATCTCAAATGTGGCCTGAATCACCCGTCATGGGACAAACTACTCTTTGATCCCAAATATCTAGGACTCACCGTGAAGACTGGTCTCGTCACCGGTATCATCTCCCTTACAGTACGCTAATCATCCTATGCATAACCTCAGATTGCATTAGAAATTAGAAAAGTAGTTGAAATTTATTTGTCATAACTTTTGACACTAACAAGCTGACATGTGCCCTAAATTTCACTCTGTCAGGAAGGAGTGGCTGTTGGCAGGACATTCGCTTCAATCAGGGACTACCAGGTGGATGGTAACAAAGAGATGATGGCCATTGGGTTGATGAACATTGTGGGCTCATGTACATCATGCTATGTTACAACAGGTAACCTACATTTTCGGACTAAATGACCTCCAATATTTTCGTGCATTCTTGACAAGGTTCCCAGACTCTGCATCATATGATGCACACAACCATAGGAAGAAAGATTGATTGCTCTCTCTATTCCTATCAGGAGGATTTTCTCGCTCTGCTGTTAATCACAATGCCGGCTGCAAGACCGCCATGTCCAATGTGATCATGGCGCTTACAGTCATGGTCACACTGTTGTTTCTCATGCCATTGTTCGTATACACCCCGAATGTCGTCCTTGGAGCCATCATAATTGTTGCTGTGATTGGCCTGATCGATGTGCCTGCGGCATACCATCTCTGGAAGATGGATAAGATGGATTTCCTCGTGTGTTTGTGTGCATTTATTGGTGTCATCTTCTTCTCAGTCCAACAAGGCCTCGCGATAGCGGTAACCAACAGATATATTACAGAGCTGTATTAATTACTAATTTTTCTGTAGAGGAAGTTCATAGTTGAATTTTTTGTTGTCACTGAAGTTGCCAAATTTGTAGGTTGGTATATCTATATTTAGGGTATTGATGCAAATCACAAGGCCAAGAATGATAATTCAAGGGAACATAAAGGGAACTGATATATACCGAAACGTCCATCAGTATGAGGAGGCTCAGAGAGTTCCTGGATTCTTGATACTAACAGTTGAGGCTCCTATAAACTTCGCAAACACCAACTATTTGAATGAAAGGTAAGAAGAAATTTCAAATTCCATAAAGAGATGTTCACGTTAGGTTGTTGAACAACTTACAATGCAATATTTCATTTGTAGGACTAAAAGATGGTTAGAGGATGAAAGTTTTTCAGGGAATAAACAAACCGAACTCCGCTTCGTAATCTTTGATCTATCAGGTTTGTAACCGCCAACAAAAAAAGTTGTCCACTGCTAAGTTTAGCATCAGACTTCACTAACTGGTGAATGTTACTCCCTCCATTCCAGAATATAGGATGTATTAGTTTTCGTGCAAGCCAAATAATTGTATGCTTAACCAAGACTAGAGAATAAAATATCAACATATGCAACACCTAATATATAAAATATGAAAAATACATTTCATGATGGATCAAATGATATCAATTTAGTATTGTAGATATTGATATATTTTCATAAAAATTTGGTTAAACATGCATATGTTTGACTTTCGAGAAACTAATACACCTTATATTTTGGAATTGACGGAATATGTTTTTGGGGACAAATGGTCCATTTCCGTCTTTCCATATGCACATGCATGCATCCACTAGAGGAAAAAATTTGATGTCATAACAGATTCTCCTCATTTATAAAATTAAATGTTTTGTGGCTTAAACTGTTGGTGGATTCAAAATCTATTTTTTTCACTCAATCCGTTGTGACGAGACCATTGAAACTAGATCTCATGTTAGTATGTTTCAATGACTTTTTCAGCCAAAAGTCACCATGTTGTTTGCCCAGAAATTTCCGGGTCATAACAATGTTTCAACCAGCCTTTTCCCAACATGCACATGCATTAACGCACCAGGGGACAAAAGTTAATGTCATCATGGATTCTTCCCATTTCAAATATTCAAAATGTTCTGTAGCTAGCTCAAACAGTTGCTCCAATTCAAAACTGGTTTTCACTATTAAACTTGTTGTAGTGAGACCTTCAAAATTAGACCTCATGTGGGTATGTTTTGATAACTATACGCAAGTTACCATATTATTTACACCAAAGTTACTTGCATGAAAACCTAAAGTTTTTTTGCTACGTTTCAATGTTTTTGTTAGCTGAAAGTTATCACCCGGTACTACAAGAGTTACCCATAATATTCTTGTGTTGTTACCTCCAAAGATTATGTGGATTGTTCAATTACGAGTAGACGGTTATCGATTCCAAAAAGTGACTCTTCGCCACAAACAACAATGTAACTATATGGCTATTACGCTGGTGAATGCAACCTAACACACTAGAGAAAATGTAGTCGTGGAACCTGATAACCACACTTGTCTCATGTTGGTAACTATAGCATGGATTGGCTATTAGCTACATAACCACTATGCTTAAAACTGTGGCATGGGCAGTCTGGTAACTCTAGCATGAGCAGACTATAACTATGACATGAGAGCGCTAGTAACTATAGTACAAGCAGCGTGGTAACTATAGCATGAGAGATTCCAATAACTTCAGCATGAGTAGTTATGAATCGGTGTAAAAACTTCAGAAAAGACCATGTGAGCTGGTGGAGATGTGAAGAAAAATGGGTGGAACCATGTAAACTAGTAGCAAGATGTGCCGGAGTAATGGTAGAATCATCAGTTTGGTTGCTATTTTTTTGGAGTTCAAACTCATAATAACAAGGTACAAGTATCATGAAGGGCATGTTATGAAACTTCTCAGGTTCCCCAAAATTTCCTAGATTCAACTTCTCGCATGGCTTCTCGCTTCACGTGGCAATTGGAAAGCATCCAATTGCCTCGTAGCTTCTCCAGGTGGCAACTGGAAAGCGTACGACTGCCACGTAGCTTCTCCGAGCGCCATGTTGAGCTGGCAGCCCAACTTTGGGACTACAGGCGCGTTCGTTACCACCTTGGGCTAGCTAAAATCAGCCCATTTCAGGTGGGACGAGGAGGAGCAGGTTCCCGCGGTCGAGGAAGCATAGTGAGTCATGTCTGGCAGTGGCGTTGATGATCTGATCTATGTGAGATAAGGGGAAGAGGTCCTTGGGGCAGGCCTTGTTTAGGTTCTTGATGTCGACGTAGAGCCGCCAGGACTTGTCCTTCTTGGGTACCATGACCAGATTTGCTAGCCACTCAAGATGCTTGATTTCACGGATGAATTCGGCCTCCAATAGCTTTCCCAATTCTTGACCCATAGCCTATCGTTTGGGTTCGAAGAATCGATGCAGGGCCTGTTTAACTGGCTTGAAGCCTTTTATGATGTTCAAGCTGTGCTCTGCCATCCTCCGTGGGATGCCTGGCACATCTGAAGGGTGCCAGGCGAATATGTCCCAGTTTTTGCATAAGAATGCACGCAACGCTTCATCAACTACGGGGTCTAGCTATGCTTCGATGGACGCCGTTTTATTCAGCTCCGTCGGGTGTACTTGAAATTTTACTATCTCGTCAACTGGTTTAAATGACGTGGATTTTGGCCTTTTATTGAGGACCACGTCGTCCCTTTTGACTCTAGTGCGGAGCGTTGTTAATTCTTCAGCCGCGAGGGCTCAGATAGTGCCTCAAGGGCGAGCAATGTGGTCTTATTTTCAGCTCGAAGGGCCATGTTCGGATCGCTGGAGAGCGAGATCATGCCGTTAAGCCCTGGCATTTTGAGTTTCATGTATCCACAATGCGTTACTTCCTGGAACCTTGCAAATGCCTCTCGTCCTAAGAGGGCGTGGTATCCACTATGGAAGTGTGGAATAGCAAGTGTTTGGTTCTGTAGTAGTCGGGAGTACCGAACACTACGTCGAAGGTTATGCGTCCGGAACAATGCGCCTCCCTCCCGGGTATAATTCCTCGGAATGTAGTATGACTGCGCTCGACGCGGGATTTGTTGAGCTACATTTTGTCAATAGTGTCCTCATAAATGAGGTTCTGGACACTGCCCCCATCCATCAGTACTTTAGTTATCCTGAAGCCCTCAATTATGGGATCAAGGACTAGTGCGGCGGGCACGTGGGTGGGGCGGGACCTTGGCTCGTCCTTCTGATCGAAGGTGATAGGCGTGTTCGCCCATGGCCGTGTGGCTATCACCTGTTAGACTTGGCCGAGCTCTCAAAGAACCCTTTTCCTTTGATTGTTTGAAGAGAATGTTTCATAAACTGTCAGGATGTTGTTGTCATGGGGTGAGGTTGTTGATCGTCTATTAGGGTGTGTGAGACCAAGGATATTTTCACCACTTTTGGCCACCTAGCTCACCACCCAACAAGTTCCAAGCCCGTGGGTTGGGTTTGCATTAAGCAGGGCTGAGTGTATAGGGCATGGTTTATCCAGCAATTCGTCCAGGACCGTTATGGGTTTATTTTTTTTGTCAGGCTCGTGCTCGGGTGACCATCTCGCATATGCTCGCTTTGCCTGGGGTTTCCTGTACTGCGGGGCAGGGACTGACTCCTTGCTCATATGCTGCAACCTCCAGGTGCTTTCCATGGCGCAATATTTGCGTACCATGTCCGATAGTTCGGCGAAGTTTTGCACGTGGAGATGGGTGAGGGCATTCAATATCCCTGCATCATCGTAGTTGAACCGAAAAGCTTCAATTATTTCTTCATCACATCAGTTTGTTATCTTATTGTTGACCAGGAGAAATCTCGCCTAGTAATGATGGACCGCTTCTTCGGGCTGCTGCTTGACGCACGTCAAGTCCCATACGTCCAGACTTCCCGCATCTGGACAATATTCAGCATGGGAGGTGGGTGGGAGAATTTTTAGCATTCCCGTCTGCTGTGAGTCCGGAGCGTCGGCAGCGGCGAACC
This sequence comes from Triticum urartu, assembly GCF_003073215.2. Lineage (NCBI taxonomy): Eukaryota > Viridiplantae > Streptophyta > Magnoliopsida > Poales > Poaceae > Triticum > Triticum urartu. Next base: position 674,045,450 of record NC_053028.1, read on the forward strand.
GTGCCTGGGCCATGTCCAGATCGGATCGCATAGTGTTTGGGCGAACGCTTGTATGTGGTTGGGCCGACTCGAAGTCGGATCCTGTATCCCAGGCCGAGTCCCCACTCTTCTCTTGACGGGTGTCTATCTCCGGGCTAGAGACCCGGGTATATACTGTCTTCAACTTCGGAGATCGCGATCCCTCTACCCTTTTATTGATGGTAGCGACGAGGTGGGTGATCGGCGGGATGCGGATCTCTTTGTTGTCATGTTTAAGTCCGATCTGGTTATAGGTCGTAGGCCTGCTGACGGAGATTCCCATAGCGAGGAATCGATCCAACATGTTGTTTACCGAAGAGACTCCCGTCGGGGCCACGCCTCCTGGATAATCGGCGGGATGTTCTTCGGATACTTCGATGGGATCTGGCTTTAAGGCCAATCCAGGGAGGTGTCCACTGAATTCGAGGTCAAGGCGTCGGGCTCGGCGGGTTCTTCCGCAGGGGTAGCGGATTCTACAGGAGCAAGGCTTTCCTGAGGGCCAGCGCTGGACTCTAAGTTCCGGTGGCCGGCTTCATGTTCGGAGGTGAGGTTCTCAACCTGGTACAAACAGCTGGTGAGGTTGGCGCGTAAGGTAATGCTCCCGAACATGAAGATCTAGCCCGAGACGAAGATGTCCCTGGCGCTGGCGGGGTTTCCAAGGAATGGTTGGGCCATCGATCCTTTGGCAATCCGCAACAGAACTCTTAATGAAAGCACGAATGTCGATGTCAAAACCGGCGGATCACGGGTAGGGGGTCCCGAGTTGTGGATCTAGGGTAAATGGGGAACAAAGGACGAAGGACACGGTGTTTACCCAGGTTCGGGCCCTCTCTAAGAGCTAAACCCCAACATCCTGCTTGATTGTATTTTATGTGTATGATATGGTTATAGAGTCGATTTACCTCGAGATCAGGCGAGCTAAAACCCTAGGTTCAGGGGGTATTGGATGTTGCTCTAGCCCTAAAGACTAACGCCCTTTGGTTTATATAGGCACCAGTAGGGTTAGGGTTACATACGATCGGTTACAATAAACAAAAGATCATGCTAAATCTTGACTTGGAGGGCACACCACGGCTCCAAAGATTTTCTATCCAGCCAGAAATCCGCGCTCTAGCTTGGCTCCATAGTGTCCCATCAGTCCAGCCCATGAGAAATGGCCCGGCGGCCCGGGGACCGCTTAATCCAAGGCTAGCTCACAGGGGTCGAATCATTTTCTTTGGCGGTGGCATTATGGCCTTAAACAAGTCCAACTCCAGATTCCGCAAGTAAGTAATGAATGAATGAATGAATTTAGATGGTATATAAACATCTCCCCATGAAGGGAAGGTGCTATAGTATCTAACTAAGAAAAAAAGTAGGTTGTGAAATGATAGGAAATATGCCATGCAGAAAATCAAGGAAATATTTCCTGGATTTTCGGATGACCCGGCTTATCTTTGCAGTTATCCTTATTTAGCAGAATCTAGTGAGTGTTCCGTTAGAAGGAAAGAGAGCTATTCATTATAGAATTGATCCAGACAACCCAACCTAAGACACCTATTGCGCTTGGAATCATTCGCTTAAAAAATTGCACTACAACCAAAGATGGCTTCTGGAATTTTATTGTCCTGGAGGTGACACATTCGGGCTGGTTCCTCGCTGAGAATTTGTGAAGTTTGGAGTTGGAGGAAATCAGAACACGCCAATAGTGTTGTGTGTGACATAAAAAAGAAATGTGTGTTGTGTGTAATCAAAACAGTGTGCTGCTCAAATGGCTGGTGTGTTGGAATTAACATGGAGTGCTTGGGTTTGATTCCCATCCACCGCGTAATCGTTTGGCTTTATAACATGGACTTGGGAGAGAACGCACTGAAGCTAGCGATTGTCAGCATGCCAAGAAGAAAAAAGAAAGATCATAGGAGATGGGCCTGAGCTAGAGATCGATGTGAGAACCTAGGCCAGGTTTGGCGATGTGGCTAGCGAAGCATGGGAAAAAAAAGAAACACATGGGAGCAACTAGTTGACGAGCGCTCTTACGGGAGACTCGCAACGATCAACGCCACTTGGCGCACTCTCAGCCATCCGTCACGTGTCGCACTCTGGATGCTTCCTCCAGATTTTTTTCTGCACGCGTTTGTGGCTTTTTAAATGTTTTTTTGGGTTTTTTCGACGTGTCGATTTTCCACCGGTCTTCCTTAACTTTTGCATGAAAAAACACGTTTCCTTTCTTTTTCTTTCGTGAGAGTCACGGTTTTGCTTTCATGAGAGGCACGGTATTGCTTTCGCGAGTCACAGCCGTGCCTCTCGGAAACGAAAAAAAACGTGTTTTATGTTTTTTTCATCCGTGAGAGGCACGTTTTGCTTTCATGAGAGGCACGGTTGTGCTTTCGGGACAATCACGGCCGTGTCTCTCGAAAAAGAACACCTTTTCTGTTTTTTTCTTCCGCGAGAGGCATGGTTATGCTTTCGGGAGAGGCATGGCCATGCCTCTCGAAAACGGAAAAGAATGTGTTTTCTGTTTTTTTTCTTTCGCGAGAGGCACAGTTTTGGTTCCGCGAGAAGCATGGTTGTGCTTTCGCGAGAGGCACGGCCATGCCTCCTCGAAAACGAAAAAAAACATGTTTTCTCTTCTTTTTATTCCTTCCGCCGGAGGCACGGTTTTGATTTCGTGAGAAGCACGGTCGTGATTTCACGAGAAGCACGGGCGTGCCTCTTCCGCAAAGGGAAAAAACCAGTGGTCCCGGTTCAGTTTTTTCGTCCGGTTTTTTTCATGAAAAAAAGTTCGTCAAAACCTATCAACATGAGATCTAGTTTTGAAGATCTCGGCGCGAGGAATCCGATGATGAAAACGGTTCTAGATTTGGATGAACGGTTTAAGAGATAAAACATTTTGAATAAACAGATCTGTGAAAAAAGGAAAACTACCAGGTTACGACAAATGGCGCACATGCAGCGCGTCACTTGTCGCACCCTAAGGGTGGGAGTGATCTTTGCAATGAGTACTTCTCAATTAGTGATTTCAGAAACAGACATCCACGTTCTATCACTATTTTTGGACCATTCGCCGAATACTTTTCTCGTATTACTTAACTCATACTCATAAACCATATGTATGTACTTGAGTGTTGGATGCGTGTTAGAAATTTAGTATTTTCAGTAGCATCTTCACTAACACATCTTTTTTTTTTGTCTCTTCAGCTGTCCCTGCAATTGATACAAGTGGCATAGCGTTCCTCATTGACCTAAAGAAACCAACAGAGAAACTTGGCCTAGAGGTAAATTTATGTATGTATGTGTGTATATATATACTGAATTTTCTTGTTCATAAGCTGCCAATTTTAGTTACATGGAAAATTAACATTTTATTTCCTCTGCCTGTGCAGCTTGTACTTGTGAATCCAACAGGAGAAGTCATGGAGAAAATACAACGAGCGAACACCACACACAACCATTTCAGGCCAGATTGTCTCTATTTGACCATCGGGGAAGCAATTGCGTCGCTTTCTGAAGAGGCCAATATGGCAATACCATAGAGTAGTTTGCCGAATTATTATTTTGATCATTTGGTTGCACTGCTAAATTTTCATAGCCTTCTCATCCATGAAAGTGCCTGAAACAAAGCGCTTTACAACTTTGCCATTATCATTTCCTGGAACTTAGCTTTTGGGCTAATATCAGAGCAATAGAAAGAGATGGACATATTAGAAAGATTCATTTAGACGTTATAGGTTTTGTATTTAACCTTCCTTCTACTTCCTCTGTTTCTAAATATAATACTTTTTAGAGATCTCAATACGAAATACATACGTATGTACATATGCATGTTTTAGAGTGTAGATTCATTCATTTTGCTCCGTATCTTTAAAATGGCTTATATTCAGAAACGAAGGAAGTAGTTACCAACTTACTTGATATCAGTATTCTGCCGCTAAACTAAAGACGTAGAGGCTTCATCTCCTGATAGAGTTCATTGTTCTTCGCCAGGAACTATCCGGTGAGAATGAGTTGTTAATCCCAAGGATGTGTTCATGTCCTATGATTCATTTAGTCACTATTTATCGGTTGAAGTTCTGACAAAGTCCTAACTCTTCAGCAGTATTGTTTGAGCATAACAGACACGATATATATGGCTTGTTGCACCATTTGCTCTTTCTGGATGTAGGGTGTCTACTATACCTGTAGTTGCTTTAGTATAGAAAACTAATAAATAAGAAAATGTAAAGTATGTCCTGTAAACTAAGAAAAGCTAGTCCAAAGTACACCTTATGCTAGTAAAGATGACTGCAAGTATATTAACAGTTTTATCATTTACCAATAATTTTTTGGTCTTAAATTGATGATCAATCTTCTCTGAATTTATTCATAAATTAATTTTTCCGCCTCAACTGAACAATGTGTGCCTCGGCTGGACCCATATTGAACTACATCCAGGTTGACAGTGTACTGAATTTAGGATGATGGCTGATGGGTCTTTGGTTTCCACGATATAATTATCCCGTCCAGGACAGTGTGCGGAAACTACTATAGACATCTCCAAAGCGAAGCCTCAAACCTCCACTATAAGTCCGGACCATTTTTGTCATTCGACGTGAACTATATATGTCCGTTTAGCACTCCGGACATACAGATTTCGTATCCAAGAGACGAATGTGGGGGGCTTTGTCGGAGTTTGAACATGCACTTGATCAAACACATGCATGGTCCCTCTCTTTCCTCTCCTTCCAACTGCACATGCATGCCCCCCCTCTCCTCTCTCTCCTCCTGATCAGACACAAACAATAAACATCCCACCACATGCATGGTCCCCGTTTACTTTTTCTTCTCCCATCGGATACTTTGTGAATTGTGATTAGCATTGGATGGATCCCTCCCGTATTATGTCCTCGGACCACGTCCGGACATAAAAACGGACATATACCAAAGACATTTACCGGCTAGCTTTGGAGATGCCCAAACCTAGGTCAACGTGAAGGGCCGGCAAGGCAAAGCAATGTGAACATCATGATAAACCAAGTAATCCAGTCATCAGAGGTTCGGATGCCTCTAACATTTCTAGCACAAGGGTGATTTTAACAAGGATGTCGAATCACGGGGAGCAGATGCATAGAAAAAGTGTAGCGTGTGTGTAAAAAAATACTTCAAAAATACATATAACTTTTAAAAGCCAAATCCCCATTTGAGAACCTGCAGCTGCGACCCATTGAAGACTTCCAAATGTTACCCCATTTGAAACTTGCAGATGCAACCCAATGAAGCCTGCAGTTACTGTTGGGCAAATAAGCCACGGTTGGGCATAGTCCGAGTTGTGTCCAGGCTTAGTCCGACCTGTGTCTATGCTTAGTCCGATCCTGTTTATGGGAGCCTGTATGTGCGGTGAGCATGTTGGACACGAGTTCGTGGCAGCACCCAGTCTGTGGCGAGTGTGTGTGCGTGCGTGTGTCTGTTGGCGAGGAATTAGGAGGTGTGACCGCGTTGCCAACGCTGGGAGTGGTCGCGTCATCCGCATCGGAGCGCGGCGGGTGCGCGAGCCAGGGGTGCATGACGTGGCTAGTGGGTTGAGTGGGCGTGTTGGGGGCGCGGTGCGGTGTGGCGTGTGTGCATGGGCCTATAAGACACCCCCCCCCCCCACCCCTATGTATTGCCTTGTGGCTCGAGTTGTACCTTGAGGAAAACAGTCGTTGTGGCGGCCGTGTTCGTGCGCTGGGAAAACCTTGCCGTGTCCACCTTGCTCCTTCTGATCTTCTTCCTTCTTCTTCTCGGTTTGGGGCCAGGGTGAGGCAGAGGTGTCCACAGAGTGAGTGAGAGTGTGGCGACAAGCGAGGGAGAAGATTGCGCCACCAACAAGTGGCATCGGAGCTACGGTTCGGAGGTGTCCGTCGGCGGCCATGGCACTTGTCCCGCACGGCGCTGGCGCCGGCACGCTGTCGTTGCCGGTCCCGCAGCTGACACCGATGAACTACACCTCCTAGGCGATCAAGGTGGAGGCCATCCTTGATGCCAGGGGCTATGGGGGGTGGTTGCTCTGGCGGAAGGCACGGCGATCGACGCCAGCAAGAGCAAGACGGCGTGGGCGATGTTACTGGGAGCATTGTCAAAGGAAGTGTTGATGCTAGTGGCGATGCTACTTCTTGAGCTTGCATTGTTTTTTCCATTGAAAAGGAAAGGGTGATGCAGCAAAGTAAAGATAAGTATTTCCCTCAGTTTGAGAACCAAGGTATCAATCCAGTAGGAGACAACGCACAAGTCACCGAATACCTGCATAAACAAACAACAACTTGCACCCAACGCGATAACCGGGTTGTCAATCCCTTTACGGTTACTTGCAAAGGTGAGATCTGATAGAGATAGATAAACGGTAAAGTAAATATTTTTTATATTTTTGGTTTATAGATCGAAAAGTAAAAGATTGCAAAATAGTAGATCGAAAAATAATACGATGGAAAATAGAACTTATATGGTGGAAAAGAGACTCGGGGGCCATAGGTTTCACAAGAGGCTTCTCTCATGATTGCAAATAATACGGTGGGTGAACAAATTACTGCCAAACAATTGATAGAAAAGCGTAAAGTTATGACGATATCTAAGGCAATGATCATGAATATAGGCATCACGTCCGTGTCAAGTAGACCGAAATGATTCTGCATCTACTACTATTACTCCACACATCGACCGCTATCCAGCATGTATATAGAGTATTAAGTTCATAAAGAACAGAGTAACACATTAAGCAAGATGACATGATGTAGAGGAATTAACTCAAGCAATATGATGAAATACCCGTCTTTTTATCCTCGATGGCAACAATACAATACGTGTCTTGCTGTCCCTACTGTCACTGAGAAACGGCACCGCAAGATTGAACCCAAAGCTAAGCACTTCTCCCATTACAAGAAAAACCAATCTAGTTGGGCAAACCAAACAGATTGTTCGAATAGAATTACAAAGATATCAAATCATGCATAAAAAAATTCAGAGAAGATTCAAATAATATTCATAGATAAGTTGATAATAAATTGTAACACCCCCAATGTCATGCTACAGTAATCACCTGTTAATGGTGCCATGTCATCATGTTACTGTTGCTAATCTTCACTTGATCCAAATCACCATTCAAATTCAAATTCAATTTAAAGTAAAAAATTCAAATTTGCCAAACATGAAAACTAAAATGTTTAAAGTGTGGCAAATAATCTCTGGTTATTTATCATGTTGGGACCAACCTCTTTTGGGATTCCAAAGTGCCCCTGAAAATTTATTTAGTGGTCTGCCAACATTTAAAATTAGCATTTCCAATTTCTAGAAATGATTAGAAATGATTAGACAACTCATTTTGGCCTTGAACATTTTTTGACTCGTAAAAATAATGTGCTTGTTTTATGAGACAAGTCTCTTATCTAACAAAACTGTTTACAGTTTAATAGAAAACAATAGCAAAGTTTTAAATAGAAAATAAAATGGAAAAGAGACCCCCCTGGCCAACTGAGCCAACTGGCCTAGCTAGCCAACTGGTCGGCCCAGTCGGCCAGCCCACCCCGACCGGCCCATCTCTCCTCGCATAACCCCCCACCACCCGCAAATCCTAGCCCACTACCGAACCCACTCCCCCCACGTTCCGCACACCCCGATCCCCTCTCGCTCGATCCCCCCATGCCTCTCTCCCCTCCCTTGTCTAGATCGGGGCAGAGCCCCCCTTTTGCCGCGACGTCGTCGCCCGGAGACGCCACCCCGCCGCTGCCTTGGCCTCTCCGTCGTTGACCCCGTCGCCCTCTTCCTCGCCTCCTCCCTACGCCGTCCTCGCGTCGTCGCCTCTCAGGAGCTCATCACATCGCCGCCGCTGCAAGGAGCCCCCTCACTGGAACCACGACGCCGTTGGACCGTCCCCGTCGTCCTCCCCAACGACTCCAACGAGCCCCGCTGCCCTTGACCCCACGACCGCTGGTGAGGCCCCCGGCCTCTTCTCTCCCCTCGTCCCCGTATGCATGAGCACGCGACCGACCGCCTGCCGTCTTCCGCCGTCCGCTCGTTGCGCCCCTGCTCCACGCCTCCCCGCTCGCGCGAGCTCTTCCGCCCGCGCTCGCGTGCAGCCTCGCCCGTGCTGCTCCGGCCGCGGCGTCGTTGCCGGTCCTCTGCCACGCCCGCTCACCCCCTGCTGCAAGCCCCCTCCACCTAGCGCGCGCTCGGGTCCTCCGCGCGTGACCGTGCAGGCCCGGCTCGCCGCGCCGCCGCCCCCGCCTCTCGCTCCACTCGCCGAACCCTCCCTGCCGTTAGCCGCGCCCCTCCTTGCCCCTGCCTCGCCGGGCTTCGACCCCTCTGGCCCGTGCGCGCCGCGCAGCTCAGGGCCGCGCTCAGCCGCGCCGGATGTACCCAGTCGGGGCTGGCGCCCGGCGCTTGTAGCCATGCCCGGCTCCGCTTGCAGCGCCCCTGAGCCCGCGCCCTCCACCGCCGGCCCCTTCCGCGCCGCAGTGCCCGCGCCCCAGGGTCGCCCTGCCGTGGCCTCGCCGTCGCCGGGCATAGCCCCGGCCGGCCTCGCCTCCCCTCGCGTCGTGGGCGCCTGGGTACGCCCCGCACCCACACGCCCGTAACCCGTCGCCCGTTTAGGCCCCGTGGGCCACTGACGTTGGGGCCCCACGCCCCCTTAAAAAGGTTTTAAAAAATAAATAACTAAATAAAAAATATTAATTAATTAATTAACTTAATTAATTAAGTTTAATTAACCTAATCAATTAACTAATCTAATTAACCCTGTTTAGTTAGCCTTAGTCTATGACAGGTGGGTCCCGCTGGACCCACAGGCCAGGTTTGACTCTGGTCAGCTGGGTTTGACCTGCTGACATCATGGTGATGTCATGCTAACATCACTTTTCACTGTTCTAGATAATGTTCAATTTAGATAATTAAATAAATTTCAAAATGCCTAAAACTGATAATTCGTATAAAATAAACCATAGCTCGAATCGAAAAACTTTATACATGAAAGTTGCTCAGAACGACGAGACGAATCCAAATACGTAGTCCGTTCGTCTGCCACGCCTCCCTAACATAGAGAACACACAACTTTTCCCCTCCGGTTCATCTGTCTGAAAACGCGAAACTTCGGGGAAACATTTCCGGATGTTCTCCCCCTTCTCCGGTATCGTGTAACACCGTGTTAAAACACATCTAGCTCTGCATGTTGTCCTGTTATGCATTGTTTCCTCTGTATTTACTGTTTCTTCCCCCTCTTCTCTCCGGTAGACCCCGAGACCGACGCCGCCCCTGTGATCGACTACGTCGACGACGACCCCTCCTTGCCAGAGAACTAGGCAAGCAAACCCTCCTTGAGCATTCCGATATCGCCCATTTCTTTCCCTCTCATGCTTGCATTAGAACTGCTACTGCTTTATGTATGATCCTACTCTGATGCATAGCCTGTTTTTGTTACCTGCTTTCATACCTTACCTGCTTATCCTAAACTGCTTAGTATAGGTTGGTTAGAGATACATCAGTGACCCCACCTTGTCCCAGTTGCCTCGCTTTATGTTTGATGACTCGATTAACGTGATCGACGTCCAGGCCCCGACACCGCACATCACTTTCCCCTTTTGTCGCTTGACTCTGCAGAGTTACCATCGAGTGCCGAGGGTGGAACCTCATACATCACTCCTGATGAGATCTCTGTAGTGTAGCTATCCGGTCGTGGTCATCGAGGGTGATTTCCTCAACCACTTCCGTTACGGCTCTGTCGTGCAACCCCTCAAGCGTGAACCTCGAGGGTGGATCCTCTTACGTTCACCTTGATGATAACATCGAGTGGAATTCACCGGGGGTGATTCCTTGGGTTTTCCCCTTGGTGTTAGACACACAGTTACTATGGTTACTATGACTTTACATTGAATCATGTTACTAAAGATGGGTCGGCCCCGAGGGGTACCCGCGCGAGCTTAATAGCGAGTGATGTGGAGTCGGGTTGACCTGGAAGGTGCCCGCGAGATACTTACGAGGCGTGGCCGGGCATTCTTAGCCCTTGCCGCAAGTACTCGAGACGGGGTGACGGGGTCACATCTTTCATGAGTCTCTGCTTGTTACCGCGCGTTCCTAATCCACTATGATTTGGATATTTGAGCCGAGGGGCCTCTCACGTGGGCATAGTATGGGCATTCTGTGTTGTATGCATCAGCCGAAGCTTAATATACGTCAGCGACTGAGTGGCGTGCGCCGGGTTGGACTGGTAAGCACCTGCCTTTCTGAAGGAGGTAGCTAGGTCTGCTCACCGGCCGCGTACGCAACGTGCAGGAGTTCCCGGGGAGATGGCCCATGACCCCTGGGGGCATTGGTTTAGTCCGGCATGTCGACCTCTCTATTAAGCCTAGGTCGGGTTGCGGCGTATTGTTTGGCCAAGGCCGGGCATGACCCAGGAAAGTGTGTCCGACCGGAGTTAATCGAGCGTGGTGGGTAAGTTGGTGCACCCCTGCAGGGAAGAAAACATCTATCGATAGCATGTCCTACGGTAACGGACACTTGGAGTTGTATCCCGATCGATACAACTAGAATTGGATACTTGAGATGAGAAATGGATATGAAAAATGGATAGTATGGCTCTGGGATTTCTTTCTCGTAGGGTGTCGAGAAAGGATCTCTGGCCGAGGTTGATAACACTACTACTGCTTTACATTATGTTGATCTGTACTCTTTTATATGATGCAAGATGCTTGAAGATGCTAGTCTTCGATAGGCTAGGATTTTCCCTTCTTGTCTGGCATTCTGCAGTTTAGTCCACAGATACAACCCATTCCTTTGATACAGATGCATATTTAGTTTAGATCTGATGTAAGTCTTGCGAGTACTTTGGATGAGTACTCACGGTTTCTTTGCTACCCCCCTTTTCCCCCAAACCCGATTGTTGCGACCAGTTGACGGATCCCAGGAGCCAGACGACACCACTAATGACTACTGCTACCCCGAGGGTGCCTACTACTACGTGACGACCGCTGACGATCTGGAGTAGTTAGGAGGCTCCCAGGCAGGAGGCCATGCCTTTTCGATCGATGTTGCTTTTGTGCTAGCCTTCTTAAGGCACACTTGTTTAACTCATGTCTGTACTCAGATATTTTTGCTTCCGCTGACTCTTGTGTAGTCAAGCTTATGTATTCGAGCCCTCGAGGCCCCTGGCTTGTAATATAAAGCTTGTATTATTTTTAATTTGTGTCTAGAGTTGTGTTGTGATATCTTCCCGTGAGTCCTTGATCTTGATCGTACACATTTGCGTGTATGATTAGTGTACGATTGAATCAGGGGTGTCACAAGTTGGTATCAGAGCCAACTGCCTGTAGGTAGCCCCCTTTCCAACTCCTTGGCCGAAGTTGAGTCTAGTCACTACAAAAACTTTTACTAACATGACTATTTGTCTTAAGGGCCCACGTCGCCATTGGATGGTATTAGGATCTTTTATTCCTCGTCTATACTCTGGGACTCTATTCTCTCTTCTATTCGGGTTAAATGAATTTACTAACTACATTAGGTTCTCGTAACGACTTTCCTCGGAGAGCCCCTTCATTTCGGATGGTTGCCTGCTTCACCAAAAGACTTCAAAGATATTCTTCGATCTACTCCCGAGAACTTGTGTTGATTTCTTTTGCAATCCCTTAACATCGTTGAATCCTTATGGATAATTATGTACCCTTGCCGTTCATACTTTCATCCCTAGTTGTTCTTGTTATTACAAGATACCCGAAAGTATTCTCCGACTTTTGAGAATCCTTCTTCCGACTGCCGTGCAGCTCTTTTCCACCTGAATGACCATACGATTAATTCCTCACACTTATCAGGGTTCGTTCATCCCCAGTTGATCATATGTCTCACAAAATTCTTCGAATGCAATTCGATCTCCTGAAGATCCTCTACAGCCCAGTGCTCCCGAAAGTGTTGTCTGCCTGCATTATGGTTAATACCATAAGTCTAGTAATCTTATTGTCAGCCTTTGTCATTTTCATTTTGAGTCCGTTGATACAATATGTTGCAAATGCTCTCAATCCTCAATCAGATCCTAGAATTCATCCTTCCAGCTCAAACGTCATTTTAACATGTGCTGAATCTCGATCAATCAAATCGCCATCGATTGTACCCCTAAGGCTATTTTACCTATCCATCCCTTATGAGAGCATTGCTTCTGATCCCTTGTCTTTGTGACAGCCTGGTTTTTGCCCTCTCTTATTTGTTTGAGTTTCCATTTGAATTTTTTTGAAACTTGGAGTTGTTAAAACTTTTCATTTGGACTTAAGCACTTGGGCATCCTTGGCTTTCACCCAAGTGTTTTACTTTTCTCCCAAACCATCATTTCACTTCTGACCCACCTCAAAATAATCTTTGGAATATTTTTCTTAAATGAAAAATATTCATTTTTTCTCTAAAACCCCTAAGCCAAATCTATTTGCTCAAAAGCAACCCTAATTTTTATGGCTCAGAAAATTCTAAGAAAATTCAAAAATATTCTAGGGACCCTAGGGCACCTCCCTGAGCAAAAATATTTCATCACTTTTTGGAATCTTTTTGCTACAGAAAATCTTTTCTGTTCTGGACAGAAATGCGGGTTTCTACAGCAAATACCATTTTACTTGCTCCATTTGACCTGATCTTTCTTGTGCTTATTTAACTTAGTAACTCTAAGCTAGCCTCCAAACCACAGCTTCAAACTCCCAGCCATTTGACCATAGTAACATCACAAAGTTACTGTCCAGAAACTTACCAGACTTGTAAAATTTTCTCTACTGCACCAGGATCCAAACCAACCCGTGGTAAACTTCAAAACCACCGCGAACAACATGCCAGACATGAATTTTGGACGAAGGCTGGCCTTTGGAGAGAGTTCGCGCGGTGACCACGCGTGTCCACGATGCCAGGCATGCGTGTCGACGCTCTCTAGGAGCCTCCGAGCGCTCTGTTCGCGCATGCTCGCTTCCCCCGACTGCCAAACCTAGCCAAAACTCGCCACCATCATCGTCTCGACACCCTTAACTACACCCTGGCACTCGCCGATGCCGGAGCTCGCCGCAGCGAGCACGGGCAAGGTCCGGCCAGCCCAACAGTGCGGAGCGCACTGTGCTCGTCGTCACCCCCTTGATCCTGTGCTCGTCTCCGCTCGCCCATAGTGGCCGTGTGATCTCTGTCGCCTTCTCCCCCTCTCACTGACGCCGCTCGTCGCTGGGCGCCGTGGACAGGTGTCCACCGGCGTATCCCAAAGCACCCTCACCGCTCGCCTATATATAGAGCCCCTCCCCAGGCTCTCCGAGCATCCTCCAGCACTCACACACACTCCACGGTCGGGTAGGAAGCCGTAGCCCGGCCAGGCAGGCCTCGGGCCGCCACCCCCGAGCTCGAGCTCGCCGGCGATCCCCTCTGGTAGCCGCGGCAGCTCCAGCCCCTCCCAGGCCTGGGCGACCTCTCCAGGGCCTCCGCCTCTCTCCGGTGAGGCCGTCTCGCCCGCTTGGAGCCCATGGAGCGGCCTCTGCTCGCCATCTTCTTCAACTCCAGCGACCCTCTCGTTCTGCCTTCACTCGCGAGCTAGATTCCGACGCCGTCCGACCACCCTTAGCCATGCTACGGGTACGGGCAGGTGCGCCTCGACCTCCTCTTGCCATCCCTGCCTCTCGTTTTGGCCAAAGAGCCCTCGTCGCCGGCCAGAGCTCCGGCGAAGCCGCGGCCGTCTCTGTTTCTCTCTCCCTCTTCCCCCATCTGACTAGCGGGGCCCGCTAATCAGCCACTCAGTACGCGCGTGAAGCGGTACGAGTGGTGGCGCCCCTGGGCTTTACGCCTTCGACGTCACCCCCCAGTCTTTTTCTTTTATTCAAATTCATTTGAATTTATAGAACACTTCAAACTGTTATAACTTTTTAACCATAAGCCCAAATGAATTGATTCTTTTTGCATTATGTTCTTTGAAAGAAAATCTAACAGCTCACCAAAGATGAATTTTTTTGAGCTGTTTAGAATTTCTGGTGAATTTCAGAAGTGTTCTTGATATTCTCTTTTTGTGTTTAAAATTATTTTCAGAAGGTGAGGCTTGTCTTGAGGATCACCAGGACGCTTGTGAACCACATCTGCACTAAGGCAAGCCACAACAACATTTTTATGATGCCATTTCAATATTTGTGATTTTCTCACTTGAATGAAATAATTTATCCATGCATTTAAATAATTATTGAGTGACTTGCATTCTGTTAAATGTTGGATAGTTGTTATGCCTGATTTACAGAATAGTTGAAACTAGTTTAGTGAATAAAGGAAGTTAAGATTTATTTGAGGTGATGTTAGAAATAATTTTGTTATGCATGGTAGTTATATTGTTGCCTTCCTGAAATTGATAAAAAATTGTTAGAAGATATTCTGTTAGATCATATTAGTTGTTTTATAGAAAGTTTGAACTTAATTTAGTGATAAAGAAAGTAAGAATTGTTGGTAGTAGAATATTTAGTTATGCATATGAAAAAGTTATCTGAGTTGCTTTCTTGCGTAAGAAATTAATGAGACTTGTTGCAAAATATTTTGGTTAAGTTGTGAGTCATCTTGAGCTAGTAGAGTAACGTGAGTTGTTGACGGTTATGCTTGGTGTAAAGATGACATCGATCATTTTATTTTTATGATGCATGTGTTGTTTTGCATTTCATGGCATGCTATGACACCGGTCATTGTTAGTTTAAGTTGAAACTGAAAATAACTCAACTTGAGTACACCATTGACTGGGTCATGGTGCCGCTAAATCGAGTTCTTTCCAGTGCAACCACATTTGCCTTTATGGGGGGCCTTGATTCGGTCCATTGACACGGCCTCTGGTCGGTGCCTCCATCTGGGGAAGGTTATGTCGTGTTTGCCCTGGCCCGGCAAGCAGACATAATCTTGTGTGCTCGTTGATGAGATTATGGTACCGATTTCCCCAAGTGGGAGTGTCCCCGAGTGGGAGTTTGACCACGACGGTGGTCGGGGTGTCTTTGGTAGACACGGGGCCACCCAGGACCAGCCCAGTAGGGATTTGGGTCGGAGTGGCCGGGAGAGTTTTGTGGCAATGGAGGGGTTTCGTCGAAATGCCGTTGGTCCACCCGAATGGGAGTGCGAGGCCATGGGTTCCGTGGTGTGGGTAAAGTGTGCTACCTCTGCAGAGTGTATAATCTATCGATAGGCCCACCATGAGTCAATGATTAATAAAAATTGCACACTAAACTGTAAAAGTTTGCATTGTCGAGGATTCTAGAAAGGCCATCGAGAAATTTGGGACCAAATATTGGTCTTGGTTGTCATCGCCGTATGGATCACGAGTCATGTTGTTAAAAACCACGTTGGTGGTGTGTTTTACCCGTTGGTGGTGTATTTTGCCATGTTGGTGGTGTGTTTGACCACGTTGGTGGTGATTGTGATCTGAGGATGATCACGGTTGGTAAGTTGTCCCGAGGGACGTTCAAGTATGATCACAGCATGTTGACATATAGTGTTGCATTTTAATTGGTTAACTATCATGATATTGTTTGTCATTATGATTATGCTTGTTGTGAGCTTGCAAGTACAATCAATGTACTGACCTGGCGTGTCATGCCAGATTTCAGGAAAGTCTCGTTGGAAAGGAGCGTTGTTCAAGTCTAGATCATGTCCACATCGGTGTCCCTGTGATATGGAGCTTCCGCTACGACGTTATTCCGCTGCCGCATAGATGTTCGGATCGAGGCCCCTTTATGTTCACTAAATAATGTACATATTGTTCAGCCGCACCAAGTGTGCCGCTTGGCCTTGACCGCTGTTGTAATATGAACTCTGTTCCGCTAGCATCAATAAAGCAGTTGTTTTCTGTACCAATATGTTGTGTGTTGCCAGAAGAGATGGTCTCTGGGCTGGCAATGCAGGGTAAACCGGTCGCTCTGAGCCGGGGTGCCACAACGATTGGTATCAGAGCCGCGCTGATTGTAGGCCACGCTAGACTATGACGTCTTAACTGGACGCTAGGCGCGAATAAATTTGAGTGCCGGTAGCAGTCATAGCTGGTTGTTGCATTCTAGTCATTTGATTATTATTGTTATGCTAACTTGCTAATGGTTGTGAGTGTAGATGGCTCCGGTGCCGTATCCGTGCCAGTTGCAGCTGATGCCGTACACGTCACCACACCTTCTCCACAACGTGTGGTGTCGTCTGTACTCTCATGGAGACAAACCCGTCTACCGTGTGTACCGGGAGCATCTAGCAGACTCAGTGTATGAGTATCACGCAGTGGTTACTCTGCGCACCAGCTCCGATTCCGGCTCTTACACTCGCACTTCTCGGAGCGGTTACGCCTCCACCGCTTCTCAGGCTGTCCAGTTTGCCGCATTTGAGGTCCTTGTCGAGCTTCGTTATACCGAGGTTCAAATGCAGCAGCACCCAGGTTTCTATTATTAACCATCTCTGCACGACAACGGTCGTGTCCATTTTCCTCTCGTTGACCCGGAGTCTGATAGTGTTGCTAGCCATCTTGCTCGTTATATCACTGCTAGCTATCTGATGATCCACGAGCTGGCTCGAGAGCTGACTCGTGCCCGTACTACTTTAGCCACTACCTTGGTCACTACTAGATCCACCACTACTCCGTCCTCACTGGGATTTACCCCGTATGTCCCAGTTAGTTCTAGCTCCCCTATTTCGCCGGTTACTCCCCCGAGTAGCACAGGCACCTCCGCCTTAAACCCTCTCAGTGCTCCTGCCGAGTGGGTCTCACTTCTTGCTACCCCTGCGGCCCCGATGCTTCATCCTACCCCTACCCCTGAGGGAGAGCCCTCGAGCCAGCGGCGTCGCGTTACCTTTGACCCGGAGGTTTCCGTTACCCATATCAGTTTAGGATCCGAGACCGTTTCAGGGGAGGACACCGCAGCACCAGCAGAGCAGTAGTGTCTTTGAGTATTCACAGTTGTCTAGATGGGGTACAGATGTACTTGTACGAGTAATGATGCTTCATGTATGAGAGTAGTGGAACCAGCCATGTTGTTTAATTTTCATGTATGAGTCTATGTATAATTATGTTGGGACTTTAATCGCCGTATTTTCTTCGCTCTTTTTGGTCTTTTTCGAGTTTTGTTGCTGGCTTTTCCCCAATTTTATTCTTGGATGTCTCTCATCTCGATTGCATTGCCTTGGAAAAATACTCAATAAGATGACGCGGGGAGGCAGTAGTAGCAACGTTCGTGAGGGAACTCCTGTTCGTCGTTCCGCACGACAGGCAGGATATTCTCCCGAGCCGTACGTTCAGCCACCACATCCACCGCCTGATCCTCCCTCCACCGAGCAAGTTCTGCGTATGTTTGAAGAGAAAAGGAACAATGATCAGATTGAAATATTGAGAAGTGTGCAAGCTAAGGTTGGACAGAATGGAAATCAGAATGGTCACCACTCAAAGCTCTCAGATTTTTAGAGGACCAATCCACCCAGTTTCAGTCAGGTTGTTGACCCATTGGATGAAGACGATTGGTTGCGCACTATGGAGAAAAAGCTTGAGATCGCCCATACTGAAGGAAATGATAAAGTCCCATTTGCAACCCATTATCTTGAAGGCGCAGCTGCCATATGGTGGGAAAATACAACAGCCATGTGGCCGATTGATGAGGAAGTCACCTAGGAAAAATTCAAGGATAAGTTCCGCAAGTATCACATCCCTACTGGAGTTATGAAGGCCAAGCAGCGTGAATTTCTCGCGCTCGTCCAAGGAAATTAGTCTGTGGCTGAGTATCTGCAAAAATTCAATCATTTGTCCCGTTACTCTATGTATGAAGTGGCCACTGAAGAAAGAAAGATTGACAGATTTCTTGGAGGTTTAAATCCACAACTTCGGTGTGCTCTCAGTATTTTTGATTTCACCGATTTCCAAACTTTGGTGGACAAGGCGTTCATTGCTGAACGGGAGCACAAGCTTATATCGGATAATAGGCCTGCTAACAACGACAACAAGCGCAAGTTTGAGCCAAAGAAGGATGGACAACCTGTGTAAAAGGCTCGTACCTGGAAGCCGACTCAGGTGGAATACAGGCCAAATTGGCAGCAAAATGTTAACAGGACCACCACTCAAGTCAAGAATATTGTAACCAGTCCAACACATGAGGAGAGCCAGCGCAATAATACTTGTTTCATTTGCGGGCAGCCCGGACATTATGCCAAACAGTGCCCCAAGAACCACAAGGTGAATGCCCTAAGCAGGCCACAAGTCAACTTTATGGAGTTAGGGCCAACCCAGCCAAACTTCGCTGGGCACGTGAATCATATCTCCGCCGATGAAGTGCAAGAGAAGCCAGAAGTCGTCATTGGTATGTTTTCTGTTAATGACATACCTGCAGTAATTTTATTTGACTCTGGGGCTTCCCATTCTTTTATTTATTGGAGTTTTGCCGCCCAAAATAATTTTCCTTGCACCATTTTGGGCAAAAATATGCTGGTACAAACCCCAGTATCTATAATCAAGAGCAATCTAGTCTGCCGTGATCTAGAGATCGATATCAATGGGGTCCACTTTCCAACATCTCTGATAATCATTAAGTCTGAACAGTTGGATGCTATATTGGGGATGAATTGGCTGACCAAATATCAAGTTTGTATAAACTGCGCAACCCGAGCAGTCAGTTTGACCAGTCTGAATGGGCAGCTCATCAAATTCTATGCTCGCAAGCATGTACCCAAGCCCGAACTAGTTTGCACCACTATGGTTGAGTTGGAATTTATTCCTGTGGTCAGTGAGTACCCTGATGTCTTTCCAGAAGAACTATCAAGCATGCCACCAGATCGAGAACTGGAGTTTTCCATATATCTTATGCCCGGAACTGCACCATCATACAAGAAATATTACCGGATGCCCTCATCAGAATTAGTGGAACTAAAGAAACAGCTTGACGAATTACTCCAGAAGGGTTATATTCGTCCCAACACTTCACCGTGGGGGTCACCTGCAATTTTCATGGGCAAAAAGGATGGCAGTCTCCGTATGTGCATAGATGATAGCCAACTGAATGAGGTCACCATCAAAAATAAATACCCACTGCCAAGGATTGATGACCTGTTTGATCAGCTCAGTGGGGCTAAAGTATTCTCAAAAATCGATTTACGGACCGGATATCATCAGCTCAAGATTAAAAAGGAAGATATTCCTAAGACCGCATTCACTACACGATACAGTCTTTACGAATATACTGTGATGTCCTTTGGTCTCACCAATGCCCCTTCCTTCTTCATGAACATGATGAAAAAAGTGTTCATGGACTTCCTCGACAAATTCGTGGTAGTCTTTATTGACGACATCCTCATTTACTCCAAGAGTGAAGAGGAGCATAAGGATCACCTCTGAGCAGTGCTACCATCAGTTATACACCAAGTTCAGTAAGTACGAATTTTGGCTCAGGCAAGTTGGGTTTCTCGTACATGTACTATCCGCCGAAGGTATAGCTGTGGACCCGAGCAAAGTAAAATATGTGCTCGATTGGGTACCGCCCACGACTGTAACACAGATCCGGAGTTTCCTCGGATTAGCTAGGTACTATCATCGTTTCATTGAAGGGTTTTCCAAAATTGCTAAACATATGACGGAACTGCTCAAAAAGGATACAAAGTTCGAGTGGAAAGAGGACTGTGGGAAGAGTTTTAATGAGCTAAAGACACGTCTAACAACTGCACCGGTATTGACTCTTTCAGACATTTATCGCAGCTTTGATATGTACTGCGATGCCTCCAGACAAGGTATTGGTTGCGTGCTGATGCAAGACGGCAAGGTAGCAGCCTATGCATCATGACAACTACGACCACATGAGGGAAATTATCCTACTCATGATTTGGAATTGGCCGCCATGGTTCATGCATTAAAAATTTGGAGACACTATCTCATTGGAAAAGGGTGCCAATTTTTTACCCACCACAAGAGCCTCAAGTACATCTTCACTCAGCCAGATTTAAATCTCCGTTAGCGAAGATGGTTAGAGTTGGTCAAGGATTATGACCTTGGAATAAATTACCATCCAGGCAAGGCCAACGTCGCTGCCGATGCGCTCAGTCGAAAGCCCGTCAGCTTAAATGTCATGTTAAAATCATTGCCTACCGAACTTCAGGAGGAGATCTCTCTGCTCAACTTGGTTATCGTGGATGCTGGCCTCACTAATATTTTGGAAGTTACCCCCACACTTGAGATGGAAATCTGCAAGGCCCAGCCAGATGACGCCGAGCTACAAAAACATGCAAGGCAGCTCCCAGATTTCTTCAAGGACAACTTCGGTACCCTTCGATTCCGTGGACGAATTTGTGTACCAAATCAATCGGACTTGAAGAAGAAAATCTTGTCATAAGCACACGAATCCTTGTATTCCATTCATCCGGGAGGTACGAAAATGTATGAAGACCTTAAGCAAATATTCTGGTGGGATGGGATGAAGAAAGACATTGCCTATTTTGTAACCTGTTGCGACATATGCAACAAGGTGAAAGCAGATCATCAAAAGCCAGCCAGACTTCTCCAACCACTGCCAGTTTCACAATGGAAATGGGATGATGTTTGCATGGATTTCATCACCGGATTGGCTAGGACTCAGCGAGGCAAAGACGCGATCTGGTTTATACTGGACACCCTCACCAAGGTTGCTCACTTCATCCCGATCAGCACCAGATAGAGAGAAGATGAACTTGCACAACTGTATGCATCTAGAATCGTCAGTCTGCATGGAGTACCCCGGACTATCACTTCCGACCGAGGTTTTGTGTTTACCTCCGCTTTCTGGTCCCATCTCCATCAAGCATTGGGGACAACACTAAAATATAGTACTGCTTATCACCCTTAGACGGATGGTCAAACAGAGCGAGTAAATCAAATTAAATACTTGAAGATATGTTGCGAGCCTGTGTGCTAGCCAATGGAGCTAAATGGGAAGATTTCTTGCCATACGCCGAGTTCTCGTATAACAATAGTTTTCAGACCAGTCTAAAGATGTCGCCATATGAAGCTCTACACGGTCGTAAGTGCCGCACTCCTCTAAATTGGTCTCAAGATGGAGATAGCCGTATCTTCGGAACCGATCTCATGATGGAAGCTGAGAGACAAGTCAGGGAAGTCAGAGACCGACTGCAATTGGCCAAATCCCGTCAGAAGAGTTATTATGATGCAAAGCATCGGCAGGTCTGTTTTGAACCCGGAGAAAACGTGTACCTCCGAGTCACTCCTATGAGAGGAGTTAAGCGATTTCAGACTCGTGGAAAGCTGGCACCCAGATTCATTGGTCCATTCCCATTTATGTCTCGAGTGGGTACGGTTGCGTACCAACTGGAACTACCCCCGGAGTTGTCGGATATACAGAAATGTATTCCATGTCTCGCAATTGTGACGATGCATATCCCCGCCTGAGAAAAAGACTGCAATGACTGAGATAGAATTGGCAAAGGATTTAACTTATGAAGAAAGGCCGTTCAAAATTTTAGATCAATTGGAAAGGGTCACTCGCAGCAAAGTCAGAAAAAATTTCAAAGTTCAGTGGGAGCATCACACCGAGTCAGAAGCAACTTGGGAGCAGGAAGAGTTCCTTAAGAGTCAGTGTCTAGAGTGGTTTTCCCAAGCAACCGAATCTCGAGGATGAGATTCATTCTAAGTGGGGGAGGTTTGTGACAGCCTGGTTTTTGCCCTCTCTTATTTGTTTGAGTTTTCATTTGAATTTTTTTGAAACTTGGAGTTTTTGAATCTTTTCATTTGGACTTAAGCACTTGGGCATCCTTGGCTTTCACCCAAGTGTTTCACTTTTCAAACAAACCATCATTTCACTTCTGATCCACCTCAAAATAATCTTTGGAATATTTTTCTTAAATGAAAAATATTCCATTTTTCTCTAAAACCCCTAAGCCAAATCTGTTTCCTTAAAAGCAACCCTAATTTTTATGGCTCGGAAAATTCTAAGAAAATTCAAAAATATTCTAGGGACCCTAGGGCACCTCCCTGAGCAAAAAATTTCATCACTTTTTGGAATATTTTTGCTATAGAAAATCTTTTCTGTTCTGGACAGAAATGGGGGTTTCTAGTGCTTATTTACATTAGTAACTTTAAGCTAGCCTCCAAAGCACAGCTTCAAACTCCCAGCCATTTGACCACAGTAACATCATAAAGTTACTGCCTAGAAACTTACCAGACTTGTAAAATTTTCTCTACTGCACCTGGATCCAAACCAACCCGTGGTAAACTTCAAAACCACCGCGAACAACATGCCAAACATGAATTTTGGACGAAGGCTGGCCTGTGGAGAGAGTTCGCGCGGTGACCACGCGTGTCTACGATGCCAGGCATGCGTGTCGACGCGCTTTGGGAGCCGCCGAGCACTCTGTTCGCGCGTGCTCGCTTCCCCCAACTGCCAAACCTAGCCAAAACTCGTCACCATCATCATCTCAACACCCTTAACACCACCCTGGCACTCGCCGACGCCGGAGCTCACCGCAGCGAGCACGGGCAAGGTCCGGCAGACCAACAGTGCGGAGCGTACTGTGCTCGTCGTCACCCCCTTGATCCAGTGCTCGTCTCCGCTCGCCCACAGTGGCCGCGTGATCTCCGTCGCCTTCTCCCCCTCACTGACGCCGCTCGTTGCCGGGCGCCATGGACAGGTGTCCACCGGCGGAGCCTGAAGCACCCTCGCCGCTTGCCTATATATAGAGCTCCTCCCCAGCCTCTCCGAGCATCCTCCAGCACTCCCACACAATCCACGGTCGAGTAGGAAGCCGTAGCCCGGCCGGGCAGGCCTCCGGCCGCCGCCCCCGAGCTCGTGCTCGCCGGCGATCCCCTCTGGTAGCCACGGCAGCTCCAGCCCCTCCCAGGCCTGGGCGACCTCTCCAGGGCCTTCGCCTCTCTCCGGTAAGGCCATCTCGCCCGCTTGGAGCCTCTGGAGCGGCCTCTGCTCGCCGTCTTCTTCAACTCCGACGACCCTCTCATTCTGCCTCCGCTTGCGAGCTAGATTCCGACACCGTCCGACCACCCCTAGCCACGCTACGGGTACGGGCAGGTGCGCCTCGACCTCCTCTTGCCATCCCTCCTTCTCATTTTGTCCAAAGAGCCCTCGTCGCCGGTGAGAGCTCCGGCGAAGCCGCCTCCGTCTCTGTTTCTCTCTCCCTCTTCCCCCATCTGACTAGCGGGGCCCCCTAGTCAGCCACTCAGTACGCGCGCGATGCGGTACGAGTGGTGGTGCCCCTGGGCTTTATGCTTTCGACATCACCCCTAGTCTTTTTCTTTTATCCAAATTCATTTGAATTTACAGAACACTTCAAACTGTTATAACTTTTTAACCATAAGCCCAAATGAATTGATTCTTTTTGCATTATGTTCTTTGAAAGAAAATCTAATAGCTCACCAAAGATGAAATTTTTTCGAGCTGTTTAGAATTTCTGGTGAATTTCATAAGTGTTCTTGATATTTTCTTTTTGTGTTTAAAATTATTTTTAGAAGGTGAGGCTTGTCTTGAGGATCACCAGGAGGCTTGTGAACCTCATCCGCACTAAGGCAAGCCACAACAACATTTTTATGATGCCATTTCAATATTTGTGATTTTTCTCACTTGAATGAAATAATTTATCCATGCATTTAAATAATTATTGAGTGACTTGCATTCTGTTAAATGTTGGATAGTTGTTATGCCTAATTTACAGAATAGTTGAAACTATTTTAGTGAATAAAGCAAGTTAAGATTTATTTGAGGTGATGTTAGAAATAATTTTGTTATGCATGGTAGTTATATTGTTGCCTTCCTAAAATTGATAAAAATTTGTTAGAAGTGAACATATTACTTGTTTTACAGAAAGTTTGAACATAATTTAGTGATAAAGAAAGTAAGAATTGTTGGTAGTAAAATCTTTTGTTATGCATATGAAAAAGTTATCTGAGTTGCTTTCTTGCGTAAGAAATTAATGAGACTTGTTGCAAAATATTTTGGTTAAGTTGTGAGTCATCTTGAGCTAGTAGAGTAACGTGAGTTGTTGACGGTTATGCTTGGTGTAAAGATGACATCGGTCATTTTATTTTTATGATGCATGTGTTGTTTTGCATTTCATGGCATGCTATGACACCGATCATTGTTAGTTTAAGTTGAAACTGAAAATAACTCAACTTGAATACATCGTTGACTGGGTCATGGTGCCGCTGAATCGAGTTATTTCCAGTGCAACCACATTTGCCTTTATGGGGGGCCTTGATTCGGTCCATTGACACGGGCTTTGGTCGGTGCCTCCATCTAGGGAAGGTTATGTCGTGTTTGCCCTGGCCCGGCAAGCAGACATAACCTTGTGTGCTCGTTGATGAGATTATGGTACCGATTTCCCCAAGTGGGAGTGTCCCCGAGTGGGAGTTTGACCACGACGGTGGTCGGGGTGTCTTTGGTAGACACGGGGCCACCTAGGACCAGCCCAGTGGGGATTTGGGTTGGAGTGGCCGGGAGAGTGCTATGGCAATGGAGGGGTTTCATCGGAATGTCGTTGGTCCACCCGAATGGGAGTGTGAGGCCATGGGTTCCGTTGTGTGGGTACAGTGTGCTACCTCTGCAGAGTGTATAATCTATCGATAGGCCCACCATGAGTCAATGATTAATAAAAATTGCACACTAAACTGTAAAACTTTGCATCGTCGAGGATGGTAGAAAGGCCATCGAGAAATTTGGGACCAGATATTGGTCGTGGTTGTGATTGCCATAAGGATCACGAGTCATGTTGTTAAAAACCACGTTGGTGGTGTGTTTTACCACGTTGGTAGTGTGTTTTACCCGTTGGTGGTGTATTTTGCCACGTTTGTTGGGGATATTACTATGACCCGCCTAGGAGGGGCCGGGTCAGCCCCAATGGCGGGTTACACAAACAAGCCCAGTAAACATTCAAGATTATAATTTATTAAGCCTTATAGAAGGCCCAAAGGCCTAAAGACGGTTGAAGGCCTGATCTTATGAACCATCGTATGTAAGGAAAGACTTGTAAAGAAAGGCACGTAAAAGAAGTCACCGAGCCAGACATGATTATGAGCCGGCTGGGACTCTGTAGGCCACCAGGCATCAACCCGTGTATATAAGGGGGCGACCCGGTGGCGGCTTAGGGCAGGAAAGAACAAGTCGATAACCAAGCTGGCGAGTTGAGCCTCTTGGTGATTGGAACCTTAGCAATACCAATCCCAACTAGACGTAGGCTTTTACCTTCATCGTAAGGGGCCGAACTAGTATAAAACTCTCTCGTGTCCTTTGTCCCGATTAACCCCTTTAAGCTTCCTAGTGCGATGGCCCTACGACTAAGTCCTTGCTCTAGGACATCTGCCGTGACAATTCCACGACAGTTGGCGCCCACCGTGGGGCCAGCGCACGGTGGATTTGAGTTCTTGAAGGGCAACTTCGAAGGGCTCAAGGGATACGCTGTGGGCCGGATGACCAAGAGTCGTCGCAGCAAGCTCTACATCGACGACGAAGGCTGGGGCGCCGAGGCCGGCTCAATTCAGTATGGGTACCGGGTTCCCTTCGGCGGAATTCACGTCTTCATCGGCCGGATCGGCGAGTCAGGCCCTGAGCCGGACGTCTGCACCAACCTCATCGAAACGGCTCAGCGTGCTAGGACCACCCGTGTTCAATCTGTCGTGAAGCATGCCTTCGTAGGCTGCGTCTACGGTGGTGACTACTCTGAAGGATCGGTGGAGGGCGGTGAGACGTACGGCCGTCTGTTCTGACACTGCATCATTAACGGGCGAGACGGGCTCTTTGTACCAGCTGCAAGACGGCATGCTCGGGAGCTGTTCCGATGGCAGCAGTGTTCCGGACCCTCTTGAGCCGCCGAATTGGGCCGGAGTCTTCATGGCAGGGACACAACCCGGGCAGAAATCTACAGCAGCGGCAGCAACAGGTATCGGGTCGGCTGCAGCCGGGTCAGGAGACCCCGCGCGCCCCCCGGCTCGCCCCCGGCTCAGATTCTAATGGACCTCATGGATAAACTGATGACTCTATTGACCGCCGTGGTAGAGCCGGCAGATAAATCCCAACATGACGCAGAGGTGGCACGCGTACGTGAAGAGATGGTGCAAGCTAAGGAAAATCTAGCCACAGAGGAAGTCAGGATGGCAGCGGAGCGGGTGGCTTTGGATGTTCGTGCTCAACAGCTTCAAGCTGAGACCTTCCGACTCTCGGCGGATCTTAACGCATCAAACAAGGTCATGAGGAGGAGGCATCAGAAAACTCAGTCACGTCTACCTCTGACGCTTGATCCTAGGAACCTATTCCATACACCCGGGGCTGGGGCAAGCAACCCGCCGGAGGCAAACCGGATCACGGCACCAGGCGCACCGGTTCAGCCGCGTGCCATGGAACCACCTTGTATAATTACCGCTCCACCTCATTATGTACCAACACCGCCGGGTCACTTCTCCAACCCTTTGGAAAACCTCATCGCATCATCGGCTCGTTTGGCGGCTCTTCCCATGGAAGGTAACTCACCGGCGGCAATAGAAACACGGAGGGTAAGAGAACTTCTTCAAACAGCTCTGGCGCAGCAGGATGCGTACTCCTACAGTCGAGACAGGATCCATTCAACTCCTCGTGCAAGCCGGAGCCCGAGTTACAGTGGGCATATGGAGTCCGCGGATATGTCAAGCAATGCTCAACGCCACAACCGGCCATACAGGCATGAGCACCGGGGCGGGCTAGAGCCCTTAACTTGGCGGATCAGGAGAGGATTCGTCAAGAGGCGGAACGAGCAGCTCAAATGGCAGTAGATCAGGAGGCTCATCAAACTTTTCACTACTAGAAAAAGGGCTATAGATGGGATTGACACTAATGGCGCACCAGACAAGCGGTGTGCCATTAGTATATACTAATGGCGCACCACCTTCTGATACGCCATTAGAGTTGAAACTACTAATGGCGCACCTGGCCCAGGGTGCGCCATTAGTATCAAATTTTTTTTTGAACTAGTGCGCCTGTCCAAACATACTAATGGCGCATCCAGACACAGTGCGCCATTACTAGTTGTAACTAGTAATGGCGCACTTGTCAGAAAGTGCGCCACTAATGTTGTTTTTTTTATTATATTTTTTATTCCTTTTTTTGCAAAACTACTAATGGCGCACTGTTCCACCGTGCGCCATTACTAGTTTAAACTAGTAATGGCGCACTGTGGGACAGTGCGCCATTAGTATGTTTTTTTATTTGCAAAACTACTAATGGCGCACCACCAGAAGGTGCGCCATTAGTAACCTGGATTACTAATGGCGCATTTAGAGTTGGTGCGCCATTAGTAAGTGGGCAGCAACAAGATATTTTGGACAGCCTGTCCTACCCACACTCACTTTCTCCCCACTTCATTCTCTCCACCTCCTCCTTGTCTCGGGTGCGTCCTCTTTTTCACCTCATTTCCACCATAGATTCTTCGACGTTATGGTGCATCTGCTGGTCCATATCGTGGAGGATATCATCCAACTCGGGCCGACGTTCCTGCACAGCATGATGCCGTTCGAAAGGATGAATGGTGTCATTAAAGGATATGTTCGCAACATGTCACGTCCAGAGGGAAGTATAGCCAGGGGCTTTCTGACCGAAGAGTGCATCTCCTACTACATGAATTATCTAGGCATCGAGAACCCCGTTGGTATGCCCGTCAACAGGCACCTCGGCAGGCTCGCTGGATGGGGTCACTGCGAGGGTCGCAGCGAAATGCATGTCGACTTCGAGGGTCGACTCGCCGACTTTGAAAGAGAAAACCTAGTCACGCTACAACACATAGACGTGGTCGATCCTTGGGTGGTAGAGCACAAAACCTTTATTGAGAAGACGTACAATGACCGAGGCCAAAAGAGGACGGACGGAGATATACTCAAAGAGAACAACTCATGTTTCACGCCTTGGTTCAAGCAGAAGCTTCTATCGTACCCTTTACATGAGGATTCTTCCGCGGAAGAACAACTCATATTCGCCTTGTCACAGGGCGCCGAGCACGACCTGATGACCTATGAGGTGTACGATATCAACGGCTACACATTCTACACCGAGGACAAGGACATGAAGAGCGATGGTTATCAGAACTCCGGGGTAACGATGGAATCCTACACCGGTAACGACAAGGACAGATACTACGGAAGGATCGAGGAGATCTCGGAGCTGAGCTACGCTGGAGAGAAGGTCCCGATGTTCCGTGTCAGATGGGCCAAGAGCGTCCTAAAAGAAGACCGGTATTTCACCAGCATGGTTATACCCGAAGCCAAATCCAAGACCACGGGCGCAAACGTCACCGCGAAAAATGAGCCATGGTAACTGGCTTCACAAGTGGACCAATGCTTCTTCATTACCGATCCGTCAAAGCCCAGTCGTGTTGTCGTGAGGAGAGGCAAAAGGAAGATCATCGGAATGGATGGAGTAGCCAATGAGCAAGACTTCGACAAGTACGGCGACCCGACGATCGAACATGACGACGACAATGAAGTAGCAGCATACACCACAAGAAGAAGCAGGACCACCCTACCTAAAGGACGTCCGTTCCATAGAAGAACTCCATTTGCGGAAAAGAAGGGCAAGAAGATTGTGAACAGATAGCTAGCTAAGATCGATTGTATTTAAATTGTAGCCTTCATTTCTCGGGCACTTTTTGATATCATGAATATTTTTGTATTATGAAAAAAATATTTCTCGGGCCTACAGAAGATCGATTGCATTCAATATGAAAAAATATTGAATATTCATGAGGACACTCGATCTCGATCCCCCTCCCTCTCGATAGCTATCCCCCTCGCCGCTGAGCACCCCCCCCCCGCTCCAGCGCCGCCGACCCAACAAATTTGATGATATTTTGAAATAAGAAATTTGATGATATCTTCAAATAACAAATTTGATGATATTTTCAAAAAGAAAATTTGATGATATCTTCTGTTCTAGTCCTCATGAAAATAACAAATTTGATATAAAAACAAATTATTAGATGCAACAAGAAATAATGAAAAAAATGTTACTAATGGCGCACCAGAGGAGGGTGCGCCAATGCTGTCAGAAAAAAAAGTTACTAATGGCGCACTAGAGGAGGATGCGCCATTGCTATCAGAAAAAAAACTTACTTATGGCGCACCGCTAGGTGGTGCGCCATTGCTATACCTCCCCCGACTAAAATCTCGGCCCCAATCCTCGACCGATCCCATCTCACATCGCCAATCCCCGACCGCTGCCCCGACGACCCACGACGCCGCTGCCCCTACGTGCGCCGCCGCCCCCGCGCCCCCGCGCCCCCACCACTGCAGCTCCTCCGCCGCCCACCCTCCTCCGCCCGTAAGCCCCCTCCTCCACCGCCCACCCTCCTCTGCCGCCCACCCTCCTCCGCCCGCAGGACGACGACCACCGCCGCCCGTAAGCCCCCTCCTCCTCCGCCCGTAAGCTCCCTCCCCCTAGACTCCCCTCTGCTCCTCCCTCCTTGCCCTCTCCCTCTCTGCTCGATCCCCTCTCTTCTCTGTCTTCACCTTCTGTTCTTGACTGTGAGGTGTTTGATTGAATGCCAATTCAAACGATTGATGCAGCCGCGACCACTGGAGCACCACGACCGTGTCTGTGACCTTGTCTCTGCTCCGCTGCCGTCTACGACCTCGTCTGCGACCGCATCCAT
The DNA here is from genome assembly GCF_003073215.2 of Triticum urartu. Lineage (NCBI taxonomy): Eukaryota > Viridiplantae > Streptophyta > Magnoliopsida > Poales > Poaceae > Triticum > Triticum urartu. The sequence goes on from NC_053028.1 coordinate 674,075,024, forward strand.
CGAGGTGAGTTCTAGTCTGAAACTCTCAATGCTCAAGTCTGGAAGCATCATGGATTCAAGTGTTAGCTAGCTAGATGATAAGAGGGATGCATGAGAAGCTAGCTACACTGCCATGAACTTTGTTTTTCCTTTTGACAAACACTCTTGTTAACATCAGGAATTAAAAATGCAACAGAACAAGATATATAGATATCTGAAACAAAGAGGTGTGCTTTGAAAGAAAAAATGTGCTGCACCTGCAAGTGTCCATGATGCCATAGGCTATATTTGCCATGGGAGATGGCAATTTTGTTAGATCATGATCCAGAGATTAAAAAAATGCATAGACTATAATTTTCTGGCATGATCAATAGAATAAAAATGTAGAATAAAAAATGCCATGATCCATACACTATAATTTTCATGATGCATAGACTATATTTGCCATGGCCCGGTGCAAAAGAAATTTGCCATGTTGCAAAAGAAAAGAAATTTGCCATGGTGCATATAGTAAAAACAATGCCATGATCTGTAAAATACATTTGTCATTCTTTCTGTGTTTGTACAGACTTGCTAAACTATTGATGATTTTTTGTTGGGAGACATATTATATCTGGAATGGAAGCTCACATAAGTTGAGCTGATTTTTGTCCATATGAAAGCAGAGGACCATATGGTCTGTGGCTGGGTTTTGTCTCTTGTCTCCGACCATTGTGTCGTGATGAATTTGTAGGTACCCTAAGAGGCCCTTGAGTTTGCCAGAATGTCGATTAACTTCCGTTCCGGCAAATTCGGGTACTCCATATGTCCTATTTTCAGCAAAGGTCATGCTGAAATTTTCCATGAATTTTAGAATGACTTTGCTAAAAATAGGACATATGGGGTACTTGCGACTAATGCATGGGCCGGGGTATCTTAGTACTTAGTTAAGTAGGATCAACTGCCCCGCCATTCTTGCTGCATTAAACCATAGGTGGCAATAGAGCCAAGTGATTAGTGCCAAGTGATCAGGCCCAACCTAGGGTGCCTCGGCATCGATAAACCCTAAATGATGAAAACTTAACTTGGCTGCCCCGGATGCCTCGGTGTCGATGAGAACCTAAATGATGTACGCTTAGGCTTTTAGGGTGCCTCGGCGTCGACAAACCCTAAATGGTGAAAGCTTAGGCTTTTAGGGTGCCTTCGTGTCGACAAACCCTAAATGATGAGACCATGATCTTGTTCCTTGACAATAACCAACTTTTGACCAAACTTTTTTCCTATTTAGAGCGAAACATGGCCCACAACGATGAGGCCGGTGGTTCGGGCGGCAAGCAATTCTGGGAGCTGTCCGAGGATATGTCGTCATCATCATCGGACGACGAAAGTCTCCCGGCGGAGTGCGACTGGTGCCACGACAATCGAGGTCTGTGCGACATGCCTCACCTGGACGATAATCGGTGCTTCAGCATTAAGCTCGAGGAGACCTTCGAAGTCGAAATGGTACACAACGACGACAAGTGTTATTTTCATAATTAAGCATTACTTCAACTATTTCAATGTGTAATTTTCATCTTTTACAATTCGAGTATAGCTTATCCCATGCCATGCAAGACGCTATGTCTTGGAGAGGATGGATTTTGAAGACCATGAAATTTCTGAAACAAAGAAAATTCACCTAAGGACTCATCATGATGTGGACTTTGAAGTAAATCTATATAATTCTGAGAGCGTAACCCATTTTGGTTGCAAAAATTGGTAAGCATTTTGCAAGATGTATGGTTTTGATGAGGGTATGCTTATCACCATGGATCTTGGTAATCCTGACATCAACCAAGACAATATGGACATTTGGGTCCTTGTTGATACGCCTCGAGTTCTACCGCTATGTGAGTTTCTCAAACATAGTTATTAGCTAATTTATATTGTTTATTTCAAAATAGTTGACAGCTTATTTCCATTGACAGCTTATTTTTATTGTTCAAAGAATGTGCGGGAGATGGTAGACAAAACCCACTACACCGATGGCTCCGAATTAACAACTTACAAGGAGAAAAATCATCTGGTCGGATTTTGCGCTGACATTGAAAATTACATTATCCACAAACAAATTCCTCAACATTATGGTAAATACGTGCCACTAGTGCATGTGTTCAACTACGGTAACTACCATGGAGATACCCTGGTAAGATTTTTACTATTACGACATCCGTGCATCTTTTGCATACTTCTAAAACTAGTACATCATTGCTAACTATGAAGTTATTACTATGTTTTTCAACAGATAATCCCAGAGAATTGTGTGCCTCATATGATGTATCTGAAAGGTAGTGTTAATGTTTTGAACATACAGCCAGGTCATCCTACGAATCTCAACTGTCCATACGAGATTTCTAAAAGAAGTGGAGACATGAAAATCAAAGGATGGAAAAAATGTATGGACAGTCGTAAGGAGCTTCTTGGAAGCAAAAGGAAGCGAAGCGCAAGAATTGGAGACAGGATGTTCTCCATTCTCCATAATGGAGAGTCAGGGTCTATATTGTTTTATGCTATTTTAGCTTAAATAGGGTATTTAGGTCCTGCCTAATACTGATGATCATGTGCTGATGAACAATTAAGTAGGGTTGGTTCAAAGACTATCAAGATGATGATCGTATGACTTGTTATGAATAACGAGTAGAAGTTGTATGATGATGATTAGTAGGACTTGTTAGGATTAGTATTACTTTCGACAAACTCGATACTCGCGGTCTTGAGACTTGTAATGTTTTATCTTTGTTCGGTCTTTTGAATTCGGAGACTAATATGATGAATTGTATTCGGAGACTAATCTTCTATTGTATTCGATGAATCTGATGTTGCTATCTATATTCTGTCTAATAATATATTTTATATTCTGTCTAATAATATATTTCATAACCTGCGCAAAAATCAGAAAAGGAAAAAAACCAAATATTCATACTAATGGCGCATCACCACCAGGTGCGCCATTAGTATGCCAAAGGATACTAATGGCGCATCAACAGAGAATGCGCCCTTAGTATGACAAAGCCATGCTTATGTATGGCCCCCCGGGAGGCACACTAATGGCGCATGCTGTTGCATACTAATGGCGCACTAGCTGGTGCGCCATTAGTATACCAGATACTAATGGCGCACCAGTGATCCGCCATTAGTAAAAATTACTAGTGGCGTGCTACTAATGGCGCACCGGTGATGCGCCATTAGTAGGCAAAACCGGTGCGCCATTAGTAGCCCTTTTCCTAGTAGTGTTTCCAACTTATCCAGCAACCTCGGTCGAAGTAGGAGTGGCCACAAGAACCGGAGGAGTGCCTTGCTTGGTGCCGGCCATACGTAATGAGTGTTTGCCAAAGGACTTCAAGGGGCCTCCTAAGGTGCCTAATTACACAGCTGACCTACAGCCTGGGGCTTGGATTGAGAGTTACGAGATGGCTATGGAGTTATTGGAGGTCAGCGATGCTGCAATGGCCAAGTATTTCACCATGATGTTAGATGGAACAACTCGTACTTGGTTGAAGGGATTGCCACCCAATTCTATCGGCTCATGGGCGGAGTTGAAGGCCCGGTTCATCCAGAACTTTAAGGACATGTGTAAGCAGCCTATGTCGATTGTGGACCTGACCAATTGCAAGCAAGAGGATGGTGAATCCACAACCCATTGGGTGCGCCGGTCAAGGAGATAATACATTCATCTGATAAGATGGATGCCGGCTCAGCAGTCTTGATGTTGGAGAAAAATTGCCATTTTGAACCTCTAAAGCAGAAGCTGGGGCGGCTCAAGTGTGACTGTAATGACATGGGAACGTTGATGACGGCTCTCGTCAAGTATGTTGATTCTGATACTACCAAGGACCCGGTGTCTGATGAAGAAAAGGAAACAAAGGGAAAGAAGAACGGCAACGGCAAGGGTCACCAGCATAACCCGACAAATCACGGAGGTAATAAACGTAAGGCTAATGAGTTTGTTGCTAACACCAATGCACAAGGTGGTAATCAACGGTGCAAGGGCAGACAGCCCCTCGGTCGGGCGGGTCAGGTCCCACCCTTGAGCAATTATTAAATGAACCTTGTCCAAAGCACGGCACCCGGGAGAAGCCAGCCACCCACCCGTGGAAAGATTGTACAATCATGAAGGCGTTTAAAAATTCAAACGCGTTTGATGGAGGTCACGGTCCAAGTGGCGGTTCAGGAGGAGGCGGTTTTTACGGCCCGGGCATCGGTTCAAGTGGAGGAGGATTTCTCAGTTAGGGCCATCCTGGTAACCAAGGAGGATATAATCAACAACCCGACCAGGGTAATCAGCAGCAAAAATCCGGTTATCAGAGCAACCCGAAACAGCTGAGCAGTGGGCAATACCATGTATTCACCACTAGTTTATGTAAGAGGGACCAGAAGCTTCACAAGAGGGCCATCAATGCCGTTGAGCCGGCGATTCCACGTTATCTACGTTGGTCAGAGCAGCCCATTGTGTGGAGCAGAGAGGATCACCCGCCCCGGGTTGATAATCCAGGTCACTTGGCCTTGGTAGTGGCACCTCAGGTTGGTGGATACAAGTTCACTAAGGTGCTCATGGATGGAGGCAACAGCATCAACATCCTCTACTATGAGACGTTCCGCCGGATGGGATTGACTGATAAAAATCTTAAACAATCAAACACTGTTTTTCACGGTGTGGTACCTGGTAAATCGGCATACCCAGTTGGTAAGATTGAACTGGAAGTAGCCTTTGGGGATGAATATGACTCCAGAGCAGAAAAGTTAACCTTTAAGGTGATTAAGATCAAAAGTCCATATCATGCTCTGTTTGGACGGCCGGCTTATGCCAAGTTCATGGCTCGGCCGTGTTATGTGTATTTGCAGCTCAAGATGCCGGGTCATAAGGGTACCATTATGGTACATGAGAGCCGGAAGATAGCCTTGGAGTGTGAGGAAGGTGATGCTGCCTATGCTGAATATGTTTGTGCAACAGAGGAATTAAAATTTTACAAGGATCATGTTGACCGACAGACATGACGTCATTAAAGAAACCAACAACAGAGCATGAGCTAGTGTTGAAATTCAAATCAGCTGATGACACTAAGATGGTTGACTTTGTGCATGGCGACTCATCCAAGCAGTTCACCATCAGTGCAAACTTGGATCTGAAAGAGGAAAGCGCGCTCATCGAGTTCATTCGTGAGAACCAGGACATATTTGCATGGAAACCTTCAGACATGCCGGGTGTCTCGAGGGAACTCACTGAGCACACTATTAATATTGATCCAAAGTTCAAACCAGTCGGACAGTTTCTCCGACGATTCAATGAAGAAAGGCGCAAGGCTATTGGAGAAGAGGTGGCCCGGCTATTGGCGGCCGGGTTCATTGTGGAGGTCTTTCACCCCGAATGGTTAGCTAACCCGGTGCTTGTACTAAAAAAGAATGGCACCTGGCGTATGTGTGTGGATTACACCGATCTGAACAAGGCCTGTCCGGCTGATCCTTTTGCACTCCCCCGTATTGATCAGATCATTGAGGCTACGGCGGGTTGCGCACGTTTGAGTTTCTTGGATGCTTATTCAGGTTATCATCAGATTAAGATGGCGGTCAAAGATCAGGAGAAGACGACTTTTATCACTCCTTTTGGAGCTTTCTGCTATGTGTCTATGCCTTTTGGTGTTAAGAGTGCCTAGGCGACTTACCAACGGTGTGTGCAGAATTGTCTTCACGATCAAATTGGGCGCAATGTTCATGCTTATGTGGATGATATAGTGGTAAAATCCAGGAAGGAGGAAACCTTGGTTACAGATCTGAAAGAGACTTTCGATAATCTCTGGGTCTACAAAATGATGCTTAACCCGTCCAAGCTTTTGGAGTCCCAGTCGGCAAGCTCTTGGGTTTTTTGGTGTCCAACCGAGGTATTGAAGCTAACCCGGAGAAAATCAAGGCAATTACATCCCTAGCCAAACCAACATGCGTCAATGACGTTCAGCGGCTGGCGGGTCGTGTTGCTGTTTTGAGCCGGTTCATAAGCCGGTTAGGGGAGAAGGCAATGCATTTGTATCAGATGATGAAGAAAACAGATGCTTTTATTTGGAGTGATGCTGCAAATACTACTTTTGAGGATCTGAAGACGCAGCTTGTTGAGCCACCAGTCCTTGCTGCTCCAGTTGAAAAAGAGCCGCTGTTATTATACGTGGCCGCCAACTCACGAGCTATTAGTGTGGCTATTGTGGTGGAGCGCAAGGAGGCTGGGAAGGAACATCCGGTTTACTACGTCAGTGAGGTGTTGACTGAATCCAAGCAACGATATCCACATTGGCAGAAGCTCGTATATGGGGTGTTCATGGCAAGCCAGAAGCTTAAGCATTATTTTCAGGGACATCCAATCACCGTGGTTAGTTCTGCTCCTTCGGGAGACATCATTTAAAACAGAGAAGCCACTGGGCGAGTCGCCAAGTGGGAAATTGAGCTTGGGTCTCATGGGTTGAAGTATGTGCGACGTACTGTGATCAAATCTCAAGCACTAGTTGACTTCATTAATGACTGGACAGAGATGCAGATGCCAAAAACCAGACAACACGTATTGGACTATTCATTTTGATGGGTCCAGACAGTTGGAAGGCTCGGGGGCTGGAGTTGTGTTAACTTCTCCGCGAGGTGACAAATTTTGTTATGTGTTACGATTGATGTTTCCTTGCACTAACAATGCAGCAGAGTATGAAGCCTTGCTCCATGGTCTTCGAGAGGCAAAAGAGATGAGTTTGAGCTGGGTCAGATGTCTTGGCGACTCAGATCTAGTGGCTCAATAGGTATATGGCAAGTGGGATTCCAAGGACCCTCTCATGGCGGCTTATCGCCGGGAGGTTGATGCCGTTGTAGGGCATTTTAAAGGTTATCAGGTGGAGCACATTGACCGTCGAAAGAACGAAGCAGCTAATGCCTTAAGCCGGTTGGGGTCTTAGCGTAAGCCGGTACCACCTAACACCTTTTTGGATGTTTTGCATAACCCCTCTGTCAAGTTGCCCATAGAAGAAGATTTAGCTGTTCCTGACCTGGAGGCGCAGTTGGTGGCGGCTCTTCATGTCATCCCAGATTGCACAGTACCGTTCTTGGCTTACATGACCCGGGGAGAGTTGCCAGCGGATGAGACCCTGGCTCGACAGATAACCCGGCGGTCTAAGTCAATGAAGATTTCGGATGGAGAGTTATACCATTACAGTGTTTCCGGAGCGTTTCAGCGGTGTGTTTCCCCCGAAGAAGGTCAAGAAATCCTTCATGAGTTCCATGAAGGAGATTGTGGTCATCACGCCGGGTCAAAATCTTTGGTGGCCAAGGCGTTTCGTCATGGTTTTTACTGGTTGATGGCTCACGCTGATGCAGAAGATCTTGTCAGTAGATGTGATGGATTGCAAAAGTTTGCACGACGAGTGCATGTACCGGCTCAAGAGCTCCGGATGATTCCAATCACTTGGCCATTTGCGGTTTGGGGGCTTGACATGGTGGGACCTTTCAAAAGGTCTAAGGATAAAAAGACACATCTCTTGGTGGCAGTTGATAAATTCACCAAGTGGGTTGAGGCGGAGCTTGTGAGTAAGTGTCACGCGGCCACGGTGGTTCTGTTCATGAAAAAGGTGATCTTCCGTTTTGGTTTTCCACACATCATTATCACTGACAATGGCACTAATCTGTCCCAAGGGGCTATGGAGGAGTTTTGTCAATGAGAGCACATCCGGCTTGATGTTTCTTCTATAGCTCATCCTCAATCAAATTGTCGAGCTGAGAGAGCCAATCAGGAAATTTTGAAAGGGCTCAAACCCCGGCTTATGGTTCCTTTACAGCTAACGTCGGGTTGTTGGGTAGAGGAATTACCCTCGGTGTTGTGGAGTATCAACACCACACCTAACAGGTCTATAGGTTACACACCTTTCTTCATGGTTTATGGAGCAGAAGTAGTGTTGCCTAGTGACATCCGTTATGACTCGCCCCGTGTGGCGGCTTATGTTGAAGCTAATAATGAACAAGCCAGACAGGATGCACTTGACATGTTGGATGAAGAAAGAGACTTAGCAGTGGCCCGGTCAGCAATTTATCAACAGGACCTGCGCCGTTATCATAGCCGTCGGGTTAAGTCCAGGACTTTTCAGGAAGGCGACTTGGTGCTCCGGCTCATCCAGGATCTGTCAGATGCACACAAGTTATCCCCACCTTGGGAAGGACCCTTTGTGGTCAGTAAGAACTTAAACAACGGGTCATATTACCTCATTGACGTTCGAGAGCACAAAGACTCACGTAAGTCGGAGGAGGAGACCCGCCGGCCGTGGAACATTGCTCAACTTCGGCCATACTACACCTGAGCCACCGGCTCTCATCATGTACGTACTTTAACATTGTGTATACCATGATAAGCAATAAAGTAATACCATCGGTCTCTTTTCTTTTCAAAGATTATGCATCTTTGTTATTTCTTATTTTCAAATGACTATTAAGGAGCTGATCATATTTGAATCAAGTTTAACCTTTTTTGTCCAGCTTATGATCGTATCCGAATCTAGCTGTAAATATCATGGTCATTTGGGGGCTTCCTGTTCAAACATAGGTTGTATTCGAACCAAAGAGAACATAGCTGTCGTAACCCTCTTGATCAGCTTAAGGCCAAACTCACTTGGGGGCTTCTTGATCGTATCCAAAACATAGCTTAACCCCTTTTGGGTCCAACTTGGATCGTATTCGAATCAGGGTCGTTAAAAACCTCTCAAGGTCATTTGGGGGCTTCCTGTTCAAACATAGGTTGTATTCGAACCAAAGAGAACATAACTGTCGGTACCCTCTTGATCGGCGCAACGCCAAAGCCACTTGGGGCTATATGGTCGTATTCGAACCTTAGCTTAACCCCTTTGGTCCGGTTTACTGATCGTATTCAAATCATAAACCCCCAACCTTTTGAATACAGGGTTAAATTATGCTTATTATCTGTTGCTTGCCTTTTAGTTTTTTGTTGTTTCAATATTACAAACAATTAGCCTGGTCTTCTTCACCGGCTCGACTATTTGACAACACAGCCGCCCGGATCATTCAAACCGGCGGTTTAAGGATTAAGAGGTGCAACCTACCAAGGTGTCATGATCATTGAGTATTCAAAAAAGCATTGGCTTCTCATAAAGATTGAATTATCAAATTCATCACCCCGGTTATTTAAACCGGCGCTCTAAGGATCAAAAGGTACAAGGTATGGTTATTACTTATACGCAATTACCTGCTGCATTAACTAAAAGAGTTATTTTCAGCCCTTGTCCTTTATTTATATCTGTCTCTGGTTCCTATTGTGGTAAATGTATTGGCTATAAATTGGGTGTTTTAACCCGTTTGGTTCTAAGCCGCCAAGCCAGTCTTTTCTTTGTATCTACAGGAACAGAGTTCAAACGTTGCAGAAACAAATATCAAATACGATGCACACATTGGCATCATGAAACACAGACTCACATAAAAGCGTTTTATGCGCGATGGCATAAGCAAAGCATACAGTGTTTTCACAGCTAAGCTATTACAAGGCTTTATAAGCCCATGAAGATGATCATTGTTCCTACCTTGCCGGTTCACCACCTTCTGTTGGGTGGAAGTTGGGTTTTGACCAATCAAAACCATTCACAGCGACAAATTAGGCTTTGTCGTCGATCAGGCCGACCGGGTCAACTTTTGGGGCAAATGTCTCTTCTCTTACTTGTGGGATCAAATCTATTACCTTGTACGAGGGAGTGGCCATCTTCTTATTTTCACTATCAAAACCCGGCTGGTATTTATCAACATTGGTATCATCTCCAAGGGTAGTTGCCTGAGGCCGGACTCCGCGCACGCAAGCCATGAAGTCATCCTGATCAAAAGGAGACCCGTCTTCTTTCACGGTGGGATAGCCTCTGGCCACGTCCGCCGGGTCTAGGTCTGGCACCCAAGCCTTGGAGCGGCTCAAGGCAGTCAAAGCTCCGGCTCACGCGCAGGAGCGTTTCACTTCTTGAAACCTGGCAGGAAGGATTGACAGTTTCTTCAGGAAGTCGCTGAGCCGGTTGGGTCCTTGATTAGCTGGAGAGATGGCGGCAAGAGCCCGTTGTGCGCCAATATATAGTTGTTCTACCAAGGTATACACTGCCTTCAGTTTAATCAATGGGTCTTGGCTCAGATTTTTGCTTCGAGGGCCTGCACAAATTTTATACGCAAAGTCAGCTGGCGGCTTATACTCCAGATCACCAAAAAGCACACAAAGTTAAAGTCGGATGACTTACCAAAGATGGCAGCGGTCATTTGGGACACCTGGCCTTTTAACCCGTTCAGCTCTATTGAAATCTCTTCAAGGGTTGTTTCGGCCTTCTCATCACATTGGGTCAGAAGCATTTTTTCCTCTCCCCAAGTTTTCTTCTTGACAGCAAAGCTGGTCTTTAAATTTTCTGTCTTAGAGAGACTTATTTGCAGTTTGGAGTTAGCAGATTTAATTTCTGCCTCTTGACTCGCTAGCCAGGTCTTCACATCAGTCAATTGCGAGTTCAATTCAGATAAGGCATTCTGCAAAACATTCAGATGAGTCAAGACTTTGTTTTAAAGATCAAACAATCAAGATTCAAGTCTCAAGTACTTTACAAACAAACTACTTGACACATGGGGGCTAATGTATGCCAAAACAAATTTTTATGAATCTAAAGACATACTTTAAGTCCCAAGTACTTTACAAAGTAACAGCACTTGGCACTTGAGGACTAATGTATGCAATTCAGCAAGGTTCTCAAGGTTAAGCCGGAGTATTAAGTTCTTTCAAAATGGTACAAATCAATTTAAAGTACCGGCTCATTTATGATCAAAAAGAACCGGCCCTTGGGGACTACAGGTGAAACTTTGTTCTATTGGATTCAAGGAAAATTTCAAAGGTAAAAGTCTTGGCCTATATTATAAAGTCTACAGATCATTCCGTTTCTCTCATAATCCGAAGATTTGGGGGCTGAAGGAATATAGATAAGCCGGAAGAGCGTACCTCGTATTTTAACTACAGCTGCTTGACCATTTCAATCTCAGAATCGCGACTGGAGTGTACATGGCTAAGATAGCCGGATAAAATATCATTGGCATTTAGATGGTCATAGTTGGCAACGTCACATCGAACTTTTTTCCTCTCCAAAGCCTCTTGTTCTGCTGTACACCGAGCCAGCACGGTTGGATTCCCGGTTCAATAAAGCAGCTCCCGGTAATCTGAACATCTTGTGCAGACGGAGACGGCGGGTTGGCTGAGCTTGATGGTCCGGTTGTGGAAGGATTCACAGTGGTCTCGTAAAATGACGGCTCATGAGGATTTGCTTCGGTGTTAACAGGCGGGTCTTCTGGAGCGTCAGTTAATGGAGAAGATGGCCTGACCGGATCAGATGCCAGCACCGGCGGGTCTTCTGCCGGTTTAGCTGCCTTTGCTTTCTTGGATTTAGCTTGGCCACTAAGAGAGATGTTGCAGGGCTGTCAGTACAAAGATACAATTGAACAACCCGAAAGAAAGGAGGATTTCTGATTACCCGGGGGCAGTCTTGAAAGCCGGGAATTGCGTCTGCGATGAGTCTCCAGACGAGCGAGACACCTCCTGAAAGGATAGAGTTAAAATAAATACAAAGGGAAGGATCCATTAAACCGAGTTAAAGACAGAAAGAGGTAAACCTCATGCGGACGTTTCTGAGGAGTTTGTTGAAGAACAACAGCCGCCTCATCTTCAGTCCGAGCTTGACGGCGGCTTTCATGTTGCTGTTTTTCAAACGAAAGTGGGGATCCAAGTGAGCTAAAGGGTTAGAAAACCTTACTTTACGGATCACTCGTTGAACTTTTTTTCTTGGCAAGGGCTCTGAGTCGGAGGAAATGATAGTTACCTCTGCTTCCCTAGCCTGACTAGCCCCAATGTCATCCTGGTAATGATCAGTGTCAATAAGATTGTTAAAAAATTGGCCAAGGGAATCAAGGGCTACCTCCGAGTCAGATGTATCATCAAGCTTCATCAAGTCTTCGGCAGTACTCTTTTTCTTCTTTTTCGACCTCTGGGTCATTTTCTTGGCGTTTATGGCAGCGACTTTCGCTTTCTTGGCCGCCTCGTGGTCATACTTAACTTTCTAGAAGTTAGATTTGGCCTGTAGACAGGTAAAAACAAGGTAAAGAGTCAGGCAAGTATTAAAACAATACGGCTGGAAAAATACAAAAATAATGACATCCTTACTTCTGGAACCGGGTTAGGCTGGCAGAAGGGGTTTAACACGACGACACTGCAATCTTCATATTTCCCATTCACCAGAAGAGTTGACATTGAGACAATATCTTCTTCTGTCAATTGAACGGGGCTGTGATGAAGAGAGTCATCCGGGCCTCCACCATATTCATACATCAGCTTTGACCGGTGGCTCAAAGGGATGACCCGCCATGAGATCCAGCAGCGGGTCAGATCAACTCCAGTTAACCCATTCCCCAACAGAGCGTTGGTCCTTTTGATGGATGGTATTAGCCTCTTGCGTTCAGCGACAGTCAGCTTATCAGGAAGCGCGAACTTGGAGTAAATACGATCGGGGCGGTAACCCGGCAGGGGCTTCTCATTTGCTGGCGAAGTGTCCTGGCAGTAGAACCAAGTCTGGTTCCAGTCCTTTGGGTGACTTGGTAAGACAATAAGGGGGAAGACGGCACCCTGTCGGCGCTGAATTGATATGCCTCCAAGATCTAAACTAAGGCCGTTGGTACACTCATTCTACTGGTTCAGATAAAAGCATTCTCTAAATTACTCCACGGTCGGCTCTTGTTAAAGATATACTTCACAGAGTACTTGGAATTTACAAATGTTAGATATGGAATTAGGCCCGATATCTTGAGGATGGAGCTTGAAAAAATGGAGGACCTCTCTGAAGAACTTTGAGCCGGGCGGTGAGAAGCCACGGTTCATGTGGTCAGTAAAAACGATCACCTCACCGTCTCTCGGATTAGGCCGTTCTTCTTCCGGATCAGGGGCACGGTAAGACATGACGGTTTTCGTTGGCAGAAATCCTATGATGAAGAACTCTTTTAAACGTTCCTCAGTTATGCTTGAGGGAACCCAGTTACAGATGGTTGGCGTTTTGGACGGCATGATGTGCAAGGAACTGAAAAGAAAACAACATGCTGGTTCAGTTTAAACGGTGAGATTAACAGTTAAGGGATGAAGATGCAAAACATGTAATGGCAGCTTAACTAAGGGCTAATGACATATAAGGAAAAGAAAGCCGGTGCGGTAAGCCACCATGACTATAGATTCTTTCAGAAAGCGGATTCAGCTAAGTGTTGGGACAAACAAGTTTCCCAAAATGCTTGATATTATTTCAGATCAAATGGATGTTCAAAATGAAAAAATTTCTAGACCTAAAAATACAGCCCAGATGAGTTCATCAGATCTAAATATAGCTCTTGAACCAGAAAAAGGGGGTCTGCTAGTACCAAAAGGAGGCACCAAACAACTACTGCATGAACATACATCTCTTTTGGATAAAAAAGAAGAGGAAGTGGAAGAACTACGAAGAATCCATGACAAACTGCGAAGAACACGCAGAAACCCTAAACATGGATATCAGGAGCAGGAAAGTGAGAACTTACAGCTACAGATCATCAGCGGAGGTCGCCGCCGTTTCTCTGAACCAACTCGGGTTGATGCAGCGGCCATGGTTGACGGAGACAGAGGTGGAGCGCGGCGGCAGCGAAGCTCGAGCAGTAGCAGGGTCGCGAGAGGAAGAAGACGGAGAGAGAGAAGAATGAGGAAGGCTGGGGCGAGCCTATTTATAAGGGAAAAGGTGAACAGATGGGCGCGAAGATCAAGGAAGAGTCAAATAAATGGTTATCCAGCTATACAGGCGCCTCGATTCTCGGGAAACATTAAAGATAAAAGATCCGTTGGAGGATGACGTTATGAATGTTTTTTGCATTTTCAAGAGGTGATGTCACGGCGGGTTACAAGAAAATTTCAGCAAAGATAAGAAGATGGATTTTTGTCTAAGTATTGAAGATTGACAAGGAACGAAGTTCAAAGTCAACCTGGGGCCTAATGTTGGGGATATTACTATGACCCGCCTAGGAGGGGCCGGGTCAGCCCCAATGGCGGGTTACACAAAGAAGCCCAGTAAACATTCAAGATTATAATTTATTAAGCCTTATAGAAGGCCCAAAGGCCTAAAGACGGTTTAAGGCCCGATATTATGAACCACCGTATGTAAGGAAAGACTTGTAAAGAAAGGCATGTAAAAGAGGTCACCGAGCCGGACACGATTATGAGCCGGCCGGGACTCTGTAGGCCACCAGGCGTCAACCCGTGTATATAAGGGGACGACCAAGTGGCGGCTTAGGGCAGGAAAGAACAAGTCGATAACCAAGCTGGGGAGTTGAGCCTCTTGCTGATCAAAACCTCAGCAATACCAATCCCAACTAGACGTAGGCTTTTACCTTCATCGTAAGGGGCCGAACTAGTATAAAACTCTCTCGTGTCCTTTGTCCCGATTAACCCCTTTAAGCTTCCTAGTGCGATGGCCCTACGACTAAGTCCTTGCTCTAGGACATCTGCCGTGACAATTCCACGACAACGTTGGTTGTGTGTTTTACCACGTTGGTGGTGTTTGTGATCTGAGGATGATCACGGTTGGTAAGTTGTCATGAGGGACGTTCAAGTATGATCACAGCATGTTGACATATAGTGTTGAATTTTAATTGGTTAACTATCATGATATTATTTGTCATTATGATTATGATTGTTGTGAGCTTCCAAGTACATTCAATGTACTGACCTGGCGTGTCATGCCAGATTTCAGGAAAGTCTCGTTGGAAAAGAGCGTTGTTCAAGTCTAGATCATGTCCACATCGGTGTGCCTGTGATATGGAGCTTCCACTACGACGTTTTTCCGCTGCCACGTAGATGTTCGGATCGAGGCCCCTTTATGTTCACTAAATAATGTACATATTGTTCAGCCGCACCGAGTTTGCCGCTTGGCCTCGACCGCTGTTGTAATATGAACTCTGTTCCGCTAACATCAATAAAGCGGTTGTTTTCTGTACCAATATGTTGTGTGTTGCGAGAAGACATGGTCTCTGGGCTGGCAATGCAGGGTAAACCGGTCGCTCTGAGCTGGGGTGCCACAGTCTTGGAATTCATAATCCCTTTACAATTGAGCTTTGAGTTAGTCAGTTGTTTCTATAATCTGATCTCCTTGCATTCTTTCTTCCTCTGGTTGAATATTGATGCTCACATCAGATCCCTTGTGGACCACCAGACCCCTTTTTCGGATTTTATCCGACAACGTCCTTCATATTCAATAAGCTTGTGAGCCTTTCCTCGGATACACTTTTGGTAAATTGTATCCTCCGCTTTCTCAAGCATGCTCTACTATCGAGCCTGTGTTATTTATTCTCAAAATTTATGATATATGTTCCTAAGATGCCCCGATGGGTTGAACCTACGCCTTCCCTAATCTGTGTGAACTCGAAAGTTATGCGGGTTATACTCTACTGGCTTTTTGTCAGATAAAATTTCAATACTACAGCTTCATCAAAAGTGAGAAGTGAATGAAAGGTTTTGCATTGGAGAAGTGGGAGTCGACCTTCAACTTTGTGTTCATGCTCATGGACATAATGTGGAACTTACCATGGAAGCTTCTTGTGATGATAATAATCCCCTTATTATAAGTTCATCTGGTATCTATGTTTGGTCCTTTGCAACCGTGGTTCTAACCATGATTGGTCCCCTTTGATTCCATTTCTCGGACAAGTTAAAGCACTTGTCTTCTGCAGATCAATGCATCTTCGCAATCTCTATCTTGACCTTTCTTCGAATATTACCCTCCGGTATCTCGAGAATAACAAAGAACTGTGTTGCTTCCTATGAGTCTTCATCTAGTATTGCTCCTCAGCGGTTTCACATTGCCCCGGGTTCCGAGTTATTGGTCACTAGAGAACACCGATAAGTGAATTGATTCTGCACTCCGATTCAATAACTCTAAGCTATTTTCGTTGCTTACAAGTTTCATAATTCTTCAAGTTATTCCTAGCATGCTCGGGTATATCATTATCGTGCTAATTTTAACTGTGCTACCTGGCCCTTATTCCTGGAGCACAGCTTTTCGACGATGAGCGAAGCTTATGTCGATCTTCCTCATCTTATCATTCCACCTTGAACAACAAGCTTGAATCTGATCTTGTGTCGTATCCATGGTTCCAATAGCCTTTGCTTCATCATTCCTTTTTGCTTTATGTCGTTGCTGCTCGATGGCATCTTCATAGAGCCTCTCGACAAAATTTGTCGTGATCGCCATCAATATACTTCCTTGTTCTAAGATATCAATCGAATTCTTGAGGAGAAATACCATCCTTGCCCGTCGATGATTCGTACGTGTTGTCATCGACACCTTCCTTGACTTCCTGCCAATATAGACTTGGTCATGTTTTGGTTATATCTTACATTCCTTGACATTCTTGTAATTGTTCCTTTGTACTTCTTGTGACCTTCAGATTCAATCTTGCTTGAAACACCATGTTAATGTTACCTCGAAGCATGACTGTGGTACGCCAAACAACAACAAGAACATTGGAAGTGCATTGCCAAATGTTTCTTGCTCTAGTATCCAAACACCGTTGTATGGATAACATCATGAATTCCCTTGCCCCTTTATCCAAATGGTGGTGTACCTATTGATCTAGCATGTATATCATGCTCTACTTTTCCTTGGGAAAAGTTAAACTCCTAAATCTTGTGTATAAACACATTTTCTTTCCATTGGTTTGCTTAACCTTTCTTGTGATCTATATAAGTTATAAGCAGAAATAATTCCCTACTTATGGAAACACCTCGGTTTACAACTCTGTCAGTGTGACCCTGTTACTATTGCTGACAACATCCCATAACCCCCGATGGACGAGAACTTTTCCTATTGGTCCGCCGAAGGAAATATGCCCTAGGCAATAATAAAGTTATTATTTATTTCCTTATATCATGATAAATTTTTATTATTCATGCTAGAATTGTATTAACAGGAAACATAATACATGTGTGAATACATAGACAAAATATATGTCACTAGTATGCCTCTACTTGACTAGCTCATTGATCAGAGATGGTTAAGTTTCCTAACCATAGACAAAGTGTTGTCATTTGATTAATGAGATCATATCATTAGGAGAATGATGTGATTGACTTGACCCATTCCGTTAGCTTAGCACACGATCGTTTAGTATTCTGCTATTGCTTTCTTCATGACTTCTACATGTTCCTATGACTATGAGATTATGCAACTCCCGTTTACCGGAGGAACACTTTATGTGCTACCAAACGTCACAATGTAACTGGGTGATTATAAAGGTGCTCTACAGGTGTCTCCGAAGGTACTTTTTGGGTTGGCGTATTTCGAGATTAGGATTTGTCACTCCGATTGTCGGAGATCTATCTCTGGGCCCTCTCGGTAATGCATATCACTTAAGCCTTGCAAGCATTGCAACTAATGAGTTAGTTGCGGGATGATGTATTACAGAATGAGTAAAGAGACTTGCCGGTAATGAGATTGAACTAGGTATTGAGATACCGATCATCGAATCTCGGGCAAGTAACATACCGATAACAAAGGGAACAACATATGTTGTTATGTGGTTTGACCAATAAAGATCTTCGTATAATATGTGGGAGCCAATATGAACATCCAGGTTCCGCTATTGGTTATTGACCGGAGACATGTCTCAGTCATGTCTACATAGTTCTCGAATCCGTAGGGTCCGCACGCTTAACGTTTCGATGACGGTTATATTATGAGTTTACATGTTTTGATGTACCGAAGGTTGTTCGGAGTCCCGGATGTGATCTTGGACAAGACGAGAAGTCTCGAAATGGTCGAGACATGAAGATTGATCTATTGGAAGCGTATGTTTGGATATCAGAAGTGTTCCGGGTAAAATCAGGATTTTACCGGAGTATTGGGAGGTTACCGGAACCCCCCGGGAGCTTAATGGGCCTACATGGGCCTTAGTGTAAATAGAGGGCAGCAAGGGGAGTGTAGGGCGTGCCCCCCAAGGCCAAAACCAAATTCGTTTAGGGCAAGGGGGGCCGGCCCCCTCTATCCTCCTCCCCCTCTCCCTTTCCTCACCCCTCTCCTGCTCCTACTAGGAATAGGAGGAGTCCTACTCCTAGTGGGAGTAGGACTCCCCCTTGGCGCGCCTCTCCCTGGCTGGCCTCCTCCTCCCCTTGCTCCTTTATATACAGGGGCAGGGGGCACCCCATAGACACAACAATTGATCGTTTGATCTTTTAGCCGTGTGCGGTGCCCCCCTCCACCATAGTCCACCTCCATAATACTGTAGCGGTGCTTAGGCGAAGCCCTGCGTTGGTAGAACATCATCATCGTCACCACGCTGTCGTGCTTACAAAAACTCTCCCTCAACACTCAGCCGGATCGGAGTTCGAGGGACGTCATCGGGCTGAACGTGTGCTGAACTCGGAGGTGCCGTACGTTCAGTACTTGATCGGTCGGATCGTGAAGACGTACGACTACATCAACCGTGTTGTGCTAACGCTTCCGCTTTCGGCCTATGAGTGTACGTGGACAACACTCTCCCCTCTCATTGCTATGCATCACCATGATCTTGTGTGTGCGTAGGAAAATTTTGAAATTATTACGTTCCCCAACAGTGGCATCCGAGCCTGGTTTTATGCGTAGATGTCATATGCACAAGTAGAACACAAGTGAGTTGTGGGCGATATAAGTCATACTGTTGACCAGCATGTCATACTTTGGTTCGGCGGTATTGTTGGATGAAGCGACCCGGACCGACATTACGCGTACGCTTATGCGAGACTGGTTCTACCGACGTGCTTTACACACAGGTGGCTGGCGGGTGTTAGTTTCTCCAAATTTAGTTGAACCGAGTGTGGCTACGCCTGGTCCTTGAGAAGGTTAAAACATCACCAACTTGACAAACTATCGTTGTGGTTTTGATGCGTAGGTAAGAACGGTTCTTGCTAAGCCCGTAGCAGCCACATAAAATTTGCAACAACAAAGTAGAGGACGTCTAACTTGTTTTTGCAGGGCATGTTGTGATGTGATATGGTCAAGACATGATGCTAAATATTTTTTATCAGATGATCATGTTTCGTAACCGAGTTATCGGCAACTGGCAGGAGCCATATGGTTGTCACTTTATTGTATGCAATGCAATCGCCCTGTAATGCTTTACTTTATCACTAAGCGGTAGCGATAGTCGTGGAAGCATAAGATTGGCGAGACGACGACCATGCTACGACGGAGATCAAGGTGTCGCGCCAGTGACAATGGTGATCATGACGGTGCTTCGGAGATGGAGATCACAAGCACAAGATGATGATGGCCATATACACTTATATTGATTGCACATGATGTTTATCTTTTATGCATCTTATCTTGCTTTGATTGACGGTAGCATTATAAGATGATCTCTCACTAAATTATCAAAGAATAAGTGTTCTCCCTGAGTATGCACCATTGTGAAAGTTCTTCGTGCTGAGACACCACGTGATGATCGGGTGTGATAGGCTCTACGTTCAAATACAACGGGTGCAAAATAGTTGCACACGCGGAATACTCAGGTTAAACTTGACGAGCCTAGCATATAACAGATATGGCCTCGGAACACGGAGACCGAAAGGTCGAGCGTGAATCATATAGTAGATATGATCAACATAGTGATGTTCACCATTGAAACTACTCCATCTCACGTGATGATCGCACATGGTTTAGTTGATATGGATCACGTGATCACTTAGAGGATTAGAGGGATGTCTATCTAAGTGGGAGTTCTTAAATAATATGATTAATTGAACTTAAATTTATCATGAACTTAGTACCTGATAGTATCTTGCTTGTCTATGTTGATTGTAGATAGATGGCCCGTGCTGTTGTTCCGTTGAATTTTAATGCGTTCCTTGAGAAAGCAAAGTTGAAACATGATGGTAGCAATTACACGGACTGGGTCCGTAACTTGAGGATTATCCTCATTGCTGCTCAAAAGAATTACGTCATGGAAGCACCGCTGAGTGCCAGGCCTGCTGCTGATGCAACTGACGACGTTAAGAATGTCTGGCAGAGCAAAGCTGATGACTACTCGATAGTTCAGTGTGCCATGCTTTACGGCTTAGAACCGGGACATCAACGACGTTTTGAACGTCATGGAGTATATGAGATGTTCCAAGAGTTGAAGTTAATATTTCAAGCAAATGCCCGGATTGAGATATATGAAGTCTCCAATAATTTCTACAGCTGCAAGATGGAGGAGAATAGTTCTGTCAGTGAACATATACTCAGAATGTCTGGGTATCATAATCACTTTACTCAGCTGGGAGTTAATCTTCTGGTTGATAGTGTCATTGACAGAGTTCTCCAATCATTGCCACCAAGCTACAAGAGCTTTGTGATGAACTATAATATGCAAGGGATGGATAAGACAATTCCCGAGCTCTTCGCAATGCTAAAGGAAGCGGAGGTAGAAATCAAGAAGGAGCATCAAGTGTTGATGGTCAATAAGACCACCAGTTTCATGAAAAAGGGTAAAGGGAATAAGAAGGGGAAATTCAAGAAGAACAGCAAGCAAGTTGCTGCTCAGGAGAAGAAACCCAAGTCTGGACCTAAGCCTGAGACTAAGTGCTTCTACTGCAAGCAGACTAGTCACTAGAAGCAGAACTGCCCCAAGTATTTGGCGGATAAGAAGGATGGCAAGGTGAACAAAGGTATATGTGATATACATGTTATTGATGTGTACCTTACTAATGCTCGCAGTAGCACCTGGGTATTTTATACTGGTTCCGTTGCTAATATTTGCAACTCGAAACAGGGGCTACGGATTAAGCGAAGATTGTCTAAGGACGAGGTGACAATGCGCGTGGGAAATGGTTCCAAAGTCGATGTGATCGCGGTCGGCACGCTACCTCTACATCTACCTTCGGGATTAGTATTAGACCTAAATAATTGTTATTTGGTGCCAACGTTGAGCATGAACATTATATATGGATCTTGTTTGATGCGAGACAGTTATTCATTTAAATCAGAGAATAATGGTTGTTCGATTTATATGAGTAATATCTTTTATGGTCATGCACCCTTGAAGAGTGGTCTATTTTTGCTAAATCTCGATAGTGGTGATACACATATTCATAATATTGAAGCCAAAAGATGCAGAGTTGATAATGATAGTGCAACTTATTTGTGGCACTGCTGTTTAGGTCATATCGGAGTAAAGCGCATGAAGAAACTCCATACTGATGGACTTTTGGAACCACTTGATTATGAATCACTTGGTACTTGTGAACCGTGCCTCATGGGCAAGATGACTAAAACGCCGTTCTCCGGAACTATGGAGAGAGCAACGGATTTGTTGTAGATCATACATACAGATGTACGTGGTCCAATGAATGTTGAGGCTCGTGGCAGATATCGTTATTTTCTCACCTTCATAGATGATTTAAGCAGATATGGGTATATCTACTTAATGAAACATAAGTCTGGAACATTTGAAAAGTTCAAAGAATTTCAGAGTGAAGTTGAAAATCATTGTAACAAGAAAATAAAGTTTCTACGATCTGATCATGGAGGAGAATATTTGAGTTAGGAGTTTGGTCTTCATTTGAAATAATGCGGAATATTTCCGCAACTCACGCCACCCGGAACACCACAGCGTAATGGTGTGTCTGAATGTCGTAATCATACTTTACTAGATATGGTGCGATCTATGATGTCTCTTACTGATTTACCGCTATCGTTTTGGGGTTATGCTTTAGAGACGGCCGCATTCACCTTAAATAGGGCACCATCGAAATCCATTGAGACGACGCCTTATGAACTATGGTTTGGTAAGAAACCAAAGTTGTCGTTTTTGAAAGTTTGGGGCTGCGATGCTTATGTGAAAAAGCTTCAACCTGATAAGCTCGAACCCAAATCGTAGAAATGTGTCTTCATAGGATACCCAAAGGAGACTGTTGGGTACACCTTCTATCACAGATCCGAAGGCAAGACTTTTGTTGCTAAATTCGGAGTTTTTCTAGAGAAGGAGTTTCTCTCGAAAGAAGTGAGAGGGAGGAAAGTAGAACTTGATGAGGTAACAGTACCTGCTCCCTTATTGGAAAGTAGTTCATCACAGAAACCGGTTTCTGTGACACCTACACCAATTAGTGAGGAAGTTAATGATGATGATCATGAAACTTTAGATCAAGTTGTTACTGAACCTCGTAGGTCAACCAGAGTAAGATCCACACCAGAGTGGTACGGTAATCCTGTTTTGGAAGTTATGTTACTAGACCATGACGAACCTACGAACTATGAAGAAGCGATGGTGAGCCCAGTTTCCGCAAAAGGGCTTGAGGCCATGAAATCTGAGATGGGATCCATGTATGTGTAGCGACCCGACCTCAGATGGTCAAGTCTCTGTGCTTCAGTGTCATCCTTGGATCGGTAATGCTGACACACATAGTACTCGAAGGATTTATAACAGAGTAGCAATCACACACTTATTACATCGAATGTCTCAAGAGAGAATTATTACAATAATATGGCTTAAGGCCATCTAATACGATAACAGCGGAAGGCTTGGAAGATAAGGTGATTCCATCAACTCCAACGGCATAGCTGACCTACACGGCAACGACCTAATGAACCTTACTCCTCGTCTGAAAAGTCTGCAACATAATACGTTGCAGCCCGAAAACGGGTCAGCACATGGAATATGCTGGCAAAGTAACGCAGTAGAGCAAGAACAAAATAATGCTATCACTATATGCATATATGGCTGGTGGAAAGCTCTATGGTTTATAGTTTTGCGAAAAGCCAAATTTTACTATCATGGTAGTTGAAACAACATTGAGAAGGTTCCTCCAACTCAATCCCAATTAAAGTGATTAACAACCCAACAATATTAGTTAAATATGATGATATACTTTTGATAACCCAAGTACTAGATACTCATGAATTGTCCATAACCGGGGACACGGCTAACCATGATTAGATTGTACACTCTGCAGAGGTTTGCGCACTTTTCCCCACAAGACTCGTTCTCCTCCATTGGATTTCTCGCACTACAGGGTGTTTGAGAAACGGATGACCGAGACACAGTCTTTCAGAAACATTAACTCTCTACTCCGGACTGACCATACAAAACCTACATCCCACTACCTGCTGATCTGCCTCTTCAAGAGCTTCACGTAACTTACTCAACTATGCTAGAGCCCATAATAGCTTGTGGCTGCACACGGAAGTTTCTAGCATGAATCATCTCAGTTCCCTTTGAGCCTGGGTGGCGGTCCATAGGAAGATCACACGGGTACTCTGGGATTTCCAAAAAAAATACACGCAACACTGGGTACTCCAGGTGCCTCAATCCACCTAGTTGTTTGATTAAGTTGCCACCTTAAGTTGAATCATTAATTTAACAATCTCACATCTGTCATGGATTTCACTCAAACACAAACCACTTCTACGATCATAGCATAGCATAGTATATAAGCAACGCATAGAGTAACTCCCAAGGGTTTGTATGTAACAGGGCAATAGGTTCTACCTCATCAACTACTTCCCAACCCACAAGTTAATGACATCCTAATCAATGCAGTGTTTGAGGATTGGAACTAATGCATAAAAACTGGGTGATAAAGGGGTATGATCAAAGTGTTACTTGCCTTGCTGACGATCTGTGAAACCTAGGGACTCGTAGTAGCACGCTTCGCACTCTGGGTGTTCTATCGCAAGCAAACAATAGCATACATAAGTAACAAGCAATGATGCAGATGCAAAACTCAAATAAAAGAGGTTGACCAAAAAGTTCAAATTAAGAACTCTGGTTCGCAAAAAGAATCAAATCAAACAGAGCAATGAAACTCAATCGGCGAAAGAAAGAAGCTTCGTTTACTAATATGAAACTAGGTCAAATTTTACAGTAGAGAAAACCTGTTTGAGTTGGTTAAACGGAAAGAGGGTTTCGGGATGAAACTCTAGGCGCTTTTATCGCCTGATTCCGACTAACGAGCGAAAAGATAAACACAAACTAAGATCAGATCGGAAATCGCGATCAGAGAAAATCGCAGAATAAATCCGATAAAAGAAAACTGATGAACAGACTAACGAACGAGCGTTCGTTAGCCGTATCTAATGGGCGAAGAACCGTTCGTTAAAACGAACGGTCGGATGAACATCCGCTAACTAGAAGAACTGAGAAAAACCGGCAAATCCAAAAAATGGATCTAGGGGTTTCTAAAAAACCCGAATGGTTTTATAAAAAAACCGGTGGCGGAATCCGGCGACTACCTCCGGCGAGAGGTCCGGCGAGGCGAGGTGCGGCGGCGGAGCGGCATCTCGTGGGGACGGCGGCGGCGTTCGTTGGCGGCGGCAAGGCGGCAGCGGCTACGCGCGTCACGGGCGGCGGGGCTAGGCGCGGGGCGGGAGGCGGGGCTTGGCGCGGGGCGGCGGTGGCTGTGGGGGTGGGGGCTCGTGTAGCGCATATATAAAGGGGCGGGGCGGGGCGGCTTGGAGGAGGGGCCAAGGCGGCGGCGGTGGAGTCCGGCTGCGGCGCGCGCGCGGGGAAGGCGGCGGAGGCGGCGGCCTGGCTCGGCTGGGCCTTAGGCCCAGTCGGGCGCGAGAACTTTAAAAAAAAAATTCGCCGACCGAAATAAAATCCTAGAAAAAAATAAATAAAAAAAACTAAAAATGCCAAAATAAATTTTCACCGTCTAAATAAAATATTTAGAACGAGATGAACATTTTCTTGGCCCTAAAATGCAATTTTGAAAACGTGCAATTTTTCTAATGCAAACAAAATTGCAATAAAATCCAAATGGAACAAATATTTGATTTTAATATTTTTCCTCCAATATTTCATTTATTTTGGAGAAGTCATATTATCTCCTCTCTTGTATTTTAATATGAAATATTTTCAAAGAGAAAAATAATTCAAACCAAAATCCTCGTTTCAAAATTTGATAAAAGAATCAAATATGGAAACCGGGAAATCCCCAACTCTCTTCGAGGGTCCTTGAGTTGCGTAGGATTTCGAGGATTACGGAACGGAAAAGCAATAAAACATGATATGCAATGATGATCTAATGTATAACATTCCAAATTGAAATTTGGGATGTTACAAACCTACCCCCCTTAAGATGAATCTCGCCCTCGAGATTCGGGCTGGCTAGAAAATAGGTGCGGGTGGTCTTTGCGGAGATCATCCTCTCGTTCCCAGGTGGCTTCGTCCTCGGTATGGTGGCACCACTAAACTTTACAAAACATGATAACCTTAATTTGGGTGATTCTGCTGGCAAACTCAAGAATCTTAACTGGTTTCTCCTCATAAGTCAAATCACTGTCCAACTGAATCGCCTCCAGGGGTATTGTATCTCTTAGCGGTATATCTGCCATCTTAGCATGGCACTTCTTCAGCTGTGAAACGTGAAACATGTCATGAACTCCTGACAATCCCTCGGGTAACTCCAACTTGTAGGCAACTTCTCCCATCCGTCCCAAAATGCGGTACGGTCCTACAAATCTCGAGGCTAACTTTCCCTTAACACCAAAACGTTTCACTCCTCGCAAGGGTGATACTCGCAGATATGCTCGATCTCCAATTTCATAGGTTACCTCCTTGCGTTTTGAGTCAGCATAACTCTTCTGCCTGGACTAAGCAATCTTTAGTCTGTCACGAATCAATTTAACCTTCTCCTCAGACTCCTTGATCAAGTCTGGTCCAAACAACTGTCGGTCTCCTACCTCGTCCCACATTAACGGTGTCCTGCATCTTCGTCCATACAGGGCTTCAAATGGTGCCATCTTCAAACTGGCTTGATAGCTATTGTTGTAGGAAAACTCTACGTATGGCAAATTGTCATCCCAACTAGATCCATAATCTAGTGCACAGGCTCTCAACATGTCCTCCAAAATTTGGTTGACTCTCTCTGTTTGTCCATCCGTCTGCGGGTGAAATGCTGTACTAAACTCCAATCTCGTTCCCAGGGTCTGGTGCAACTGGTGCCAAAACTTTGAAGTAAACTGTGTTCCTCGATCTGATACGATGGTCCTCGGAACTCCATGCAGACATACGATCCTGGACATATATATCTTGGCCAACTTTGCACTCGTATAGGTGGTTTTCACTGGGATGAAGTGAGCTACTTTGGTCAAGCGATCAATTACTACCCATATGGAATCATATCCTGCTTTGGTCCTCGGCAATCCGGTGATAAATTCCATCCCAGTTTATCCCACTTCCATTTGGGTATCGGCATAGGCTGTAACAGTCCTGCTGGCTTCTGATGCTCTGCCTTCACGCGTTGGCATACATCACATACGGCTACATACTCGGCAATATCCTTCTTCATACCGGTCCACCAGAAACGTTCCTTCAAACCCAAATACATCTTGGTGTTTCCGGGGTGTATCGAGTATGGTGATTCATGGGCCTCTTGAAGTATTAACTTCCTGATCTCCTGGTTATTGGGCACATAGATTCGGTCCACAAACCATAAGGTATCATGCTCATCCTCACGAAAACCTTTGGCCTTTCCTTTGCCCATCTTCTCCTTTATCTCAGCAATATCCTTGTCCTCTTTCTGAGCTTCCCGAATCTTGTCCAGCAATGTCGACTGGACCTCCATTATTGCAACGGATCCTCTAGGAACAATCTCCAATCGAAGTTCCATGATATTCTCTGCTAATTCCTTCGGCAGTCCCTTGCTATCAAGGATGTTAGCATAACTCTTCCGGCTCAAAGCGTCTGCTATGACATTGGCCTTTCCTGGATGATAGTGTAGCTTCATGTCATAATCCTTTATAAGTTCCAACCATCTCCTCTGTCTAAGGTTCAGTTCCTTCTGGGTGAAAATGTACTTCAAACTCTTATGGTCCATGTACACATCACAACGGTTTCCAATAAGGTAATGTCTCCAGGTCTTCAATGCATGCACTACGGCTGCTAACTCCAAATCATGCGTGGCATAGTTCAACTCATGAGGTTTTAGTTGTCGTGAGGCATACGAAACAACTCTCCCATCCTGCATAAGCACACATCCAAGTCCTAAGTGCGAGGCATCGCAGTACACTTGGAACTCCTTATGTATATCTGGCAGTGTTAGTACTGGCGCTGTAGTCAAGCGTTTCTTCAATTCCTAGAAACGTGCCTCACAATATTCTGTCCATTTAGACTAAGTATCCTTCTTCAACAGTTTAGTCATTGGCTTTGCAATCTTGGAAAAATTCTCGATGAATCTCCGGTAGTATCCTGCGAGTCCAAGAAAACAGCGGATCTCGCTAACTGAAGTGGGTGCCAACCATTCAGTGACTAACTGAATTTTGCTGGGGTCTACTACTATACCTTCTCCCAATATAACATGTCCAAGGAACCTGACTTCCTTCAACCAAAATTCGCATTTGCTAAACTTAGCATACAACTGGTGTTCCCTGAGTTTCTCAAGAAGTAAGTGCAAATGCTCCTTGTGCTCCTCCTCGTTCTTCGAGTATACCATAATATCATCAATAAACACCACAACAAACTTATCCAAATACTCCATGAACACCTTGTTCATCATGCTCATGAAATAGGCAGGGGCATTAGTCAGTCCAAATGACATGACCGTGTACTCGTATAATCCATATCGTGTTGTGAACGATGTCTTGGGTATGTCCTTCTGTCGTATCTTCAACTGATGATACCCTGATCGCAAATCGATCTTCGAAAACACTTTAGCTCCTTGCAACTGATCAAACAGATCGTTGATCATCGACAGTGGGTACTTGTCTTAATAGTCACTTCATTTAATGCTTGATAATCAACAACCATCCTCAGGGATATATCCTTCTTCTCAACCAAAAGTACTGGGGCTCCCCAAGGTGATGAACTTCTTGGGATGTATCCTTTCTCCAATAACTCCTTGATTTGTTTCTTAATTTCTTCCAGATCATTTGCGGGCATCTGATAGGGACTTTTGGATATTGGTCCTGTACCTAGCAACAACTCTATCAAAAACTCAATGTCTCTATCTGGTGGCATGCCTGGTAACTCCTCTGGAAAAAACATCCGGGTAATCCTTCACTACAGGCACTTCCTCCTGAACAACTCCCGTAAGGGCATTCACTTGACTCCTCCTAGGCACATGCCTAGATACATACTTAATCATTTTCCCTTCCGGGGTGGTGAGATAAATCGACTTACTAGCACAGTCAATGCTTCCTCCAAACTTTGACATCCATTCCATACCCAATATCACATCCAGTCCTTGTGACTCCAAGATAATTAGGTCGGACGGAAAAACATGTGTACCAATGGTTAAGGGTATCTGGTCACACCATCGCCTGGCCATATACTCTGCTCCGGGTGAACTTACTAAAAGAGGGGTCCTAAGGGTTTAGTTTAAACTTATCCACGAATACCCTTGATATGTATGAATGCGATGCACCAGTATCGAAAAGAAAGAGAGCGGTAAATGACTTAACCAAAAACTTACCTATTACCGCATCCGGCTGCTCTTCAACCTCCTCCACGTTAACGTGGTTCACTTGTCCTTTGTTGAATGGATTTGGCTTCTTCCCAGCGCTCCCATTTCCATTTCCATTCTTTCCTTCAGGGCACTCCATGGCGTAGTGTCCAGTCTTCCCGCACTTGAAACAAGTAACATGACTTAAGTCCCTTTTGGCGGGTGTGGCCGGGTTGGGGCGGTTATGATTATTGTTGGTTTCGTTCCCATTCCCATTCTTAGAACCATTGTGGTTATGCGATCCTCCTCCAGTGTGGTTGTGACCTCCATGGTTATGAACAAGTCCTCCCGAGTTCGGGGTTAGGCGAGGTTTCTGCTGAGCTCCTGAGTTATACTTCCCTTGTCCATACTTCCTTTTGCGGCTCTCAATCTGCTGTTGCTTCCCTTCAATCATAAGAGCCTTATCTACCAACTCCTGGTAGTTGTTGAAAGTTGCTACCATCAACTGCATACTCATCTCATCATTCAGCCCTTCCATAAACTTCTCCTGCTTCGCGGCATCTATGGCCACATCATCAGGGGCGTAGCGAGATAACTTGCTAAACTCATCCACGTACTGAGCCACAGTACGGTTCCCCTGGCGTAGGTTGCGGAACTCCCGCTCCTTCATTTGCATAGCTCCAGTGGAGACATGGGCTGTGCGAAAAGCTTGCTGAAACTGGTCCCAAGTGACATTGGCTATAGGAAAAGTGGCTGTGTAATTCTCCCACCATGAGGCTGCTGGTCCATCCAATTGATGTGCGGCAAAGCGCACTCTCTCAGCATCTGTGCAACCTGCGGTGGTCAACTCCCTTCCAATAAGGCGTAGCCAATCGTCCGCAACTATGGGCTCGGTGCTACTGGAAAACACCGGCGGCTTTAACCTTAGAAAACGGGCTAGGTTGTCCACGGGCGGCGGGTTGTTGATGTTTTTGTTGTTGTTGTTACCCTGATTTTGAACTAGCAATTGCATCAACGTATTCTGCTGTTGGATCAACTGGGTGAGCTCCGGTGGGAAGGCAAAACCGGTGTCACGTCTCGGAGGCATTTGAGGGGTTTAGATGGAAGAGATTTAGAATAGAAAAGAGGTCTAATGAGAAAACACTACCCATATGCACATGAGACAAACACAATCATTTCACTCCATCAATCAAGCAAGGGCATACACATGGTCTAGAACTATCGCACAAGTGTTCAACTACTACTAAATACATGGGGGAATACTAGTGATATATGGCAGTCATCTAGAAATTTTGATCGGTGGAAGACTCCATGATGTCTGCTCCAGCTTCGTCTTTAAAGTCATCATCACTAGGATCGGAATCGGTGTCGTCGATGATGATGTAGTCCTCGGGGCGTATCTCCTTGGGTTCTTCTTCTTCTATTGGTGATGGTCCTCCCATGAATACTCCGATCTTCTTGACTAAGTCGTCATTCTTCTCTAGTAGTGTCTTGATTTCCTCCTCATATCCATCGCGTGTAAACTTGAGTTCTTCCTCCAGCTCAATGATCCTAGTCTTCGCCTTCTTCAAGTCCATCATGTCCGTGCACATATGGTTTTCCTGACGTCGGATGTGCTGGTTTAACTCCTGGATGAAAGCTGCAATGGATCTATCCTTCCTTGTGCTGATTACTTCCCATTGCTTGTCTCAGCACCCACATATTTGGTAAATAGTGTCCTTAAGCTCCCTGTTGTAAACTTCTCCAATGCGTCCAATGGTAATGTGGGCTACCATGCTCTTGCCTAGACTCCAGGTGGGTGCTTCAAAAGAAAACTCCATGGGTTTAGAAGTTGGCGAGAACGTCCTTCCTGGAACTTGTACTTGAATCATCCAGTGCTCCTCTTCGGGTAGAGTGGCGTTGTACGTCCCGGTGAAGCTTGGTATTCCAATGTTCAAGTACCTAGTGACTTCCTTCAAGTGATGTCCAAAAGGTGTGTCTTCATCCGGTTGTGCAAACTTGTTCTTCATCTCCGTCACCCTAAAGAGTAGAAAATGGAGAGGAGTCAGAAATGAGAAGAGACCATCTTGTAGCGACCCGACCTCAGATGGTCAAGTCTCTGTGCTTCAATGTCATCCCTAGATCAGTAATGCTGACACACACAGTACTCGAAGGATTTACAACAGAGTAGCAATCACACACTTATTACATCGAATGTCTCAAGAGAGAACTTATTACAATAATATGGCTTAAGGCCATCTAATATGATAACAGCGGAAGGCTTGGAAGATAAGGTGAGTCCATCAACTCCAACGGCATAGCTGAGCTGCACGGCAACGACCTAACGAACCTTACTCCTCGTCTGAAAAGTCTGCAACATAATACGTTGTAGCCCGAAAACGGGTCAGCACATGGAATATGCTCGCAAAGTAACACAGTAGAGCAAGAACAAAATAATGCTATCACAATATGCATATATGGCTGGTGGAAAGCTCTATGGTTTATAGTTTTGCGAAAAGCCAATTTTTCCCTACAACAAAGGAATAGATTTTAAATTTTACTATCATGGTAGTTGAAACAACATTGAGAAGGTTCCTCCAACTCAATCCCAATTAAAGTGATTAACAACCCAACAATATTAGTTAAACATGATGAGATACTTTTGATAACCCAAGTACTAGATACTCATGAATTGTCCATAACCGGGGACACGGCGAACCATGATTAGATTATACACTCTCCAGAGGTTTGCGCACTTTTCCCCACAAGACTCGATCTCCTCCATTGGATTTCTCGCACTACAAGGTGTTTGAGATACGGATGACCAAGACACAGTCTTTCAGAAATATTAACTCTCTACTCCGGATAGACCATACCAAACCTACATCCCACTACCTGCTGATCTGCCTCTTCAAGAGCTTCACGTAACTTACTCAACTATGCTAGAGTCCATAATAGCTTGTGGCAGCACACGGAAGTATCTAGCATGAATCATCTCAGTTCCCTCTGAGCCTGGGTGGCGGTCCATAGGAAGATCACACGGGTACTCCGGGATTTCCAAAATAATAACAGGCAACACTGGGTACTCCAGGTGCCTCAATCCACCCAGTTGTTTGATTAAGTTGCCACCTTAAGTTGAACCATTAATTTAACAATCTCACATCTGTCATGGATTTCACTCAAACCCAAACCACGTCTACGAGCATAGCATAGCATAGTATATAAGCAGCGCGTAGAGTAACTCCCAACGGTTTGAATGTAACAGGGCAATAGGTTCTACCTCATCAACTACTTCCCAACCCACAAGTTAATGACATCCTAATCAATGCAATGTTTGAGGATTGGGACTAATGCATAAAAACTGGGTGATAAAGGGGTATGATCAAAGTGTTACTTGCCTTGCTGACGATCTGCGAAACCTAGGGACTTGTAGTAGCACGCTTCGCACTCCGGGTGTTGTATCGCAAGCAAACAATAGCATCCATAAGTAACAAGCAACGATGCACAAGCAAAACTCAAATAAAAGAGGTTGACCAGAAAGTTAAAATTAAGAACTCTGGTTCGCAAAAATAATCAAATCAAACGGAGCAACGAAACTGAAACGGCTAAAGAAAGAAGCTTCGTTTACTAATCTAAAACTAGGTCAAATTTTATAGTAGAGAAAACTTGTTTGAGTTGGTTAAAAGGAAAGAGAGTTTCGAGATGAAACTCTAGGCGCTTGAATCGCCTGATTCCGACTAACGAGCGAAAAGATAAACAGAAACTAAGATCAGATCAGAAATCACGATCAGAGAAAATCACGGAATAAATCTGATAAAAGAAAACTGACGAACAGACTAACGAACGAGCGTTCGTTAGCTGTATCCAACGGGCGAAGAACCGTTCGTTAAAACGAACGTTCAGACGAACGTCCGCTAACTAGAAGAACCGAGAAAAACCGGCGAATACGAAAAAACCGGATCTAGGGGTTTCTAAAAAAACCGAATGGTTTTATAAAAAAACCGGCGGCGGAGTCCGGCGACTACCTCCGGCGAGAGGTCCGGCAAGGCGAGGTGCGGCGGCGGAGCGGCGGCTCACGGGGGCGGCGGCGGCGTTCGGCGGCGGCGGCAAGGCGGCGGCGGCGCTCGGCTACGTCGGCGGCGGCTAGGCGCGGCACGGGCGGCCGGGCTAGGCGCGGGGCCGGAGGCGGGGCTTGGCGCGGGGCGGCGGTGGCTGTGGGGGTGGGGGCTCGGGCGGCGCGTATATAAAGGGGCGGGGTGGGGCGGCTTGGAGGAGGGGCCAAGACGGCGGCGGTGGAGTCCGGCTCAGACTCCTTGACCGAGTCGGCGGCGGCGGCGCGCGCGGGGGGAAGGCGGCAGAGGCGGCGGCCTGGTTCGGTTGGGCCTTAGGCCCAGTCGGGCGCGGGAACTTTTTTTTAAAAAAAAAATTCGCCGTCCGAAATAAAATCCTAGAAAAAAATTAATAAAAAAACTAAAAATGCCAAAATAATTTTTCACCGTCTAAATAAAATATTTAGAACGAGATGAACATTTTCTTGGCCCTAAAATGAAATTTTGAAAACGTGCAATTTTTCTAATGCAAACAAAATTGCAATAAAATCCAAATGGAACAAATATTTGATTTTAATATTTTTCCTCGAATATTTCATTTATTTTGGAGAAGTCATATTATCTCCTCTCTTGTATTTTAGTATGAAATATTTTCGGAGAGAAAAATAATTCAAACCAAAATCGTCGTTTCAAAAGTTGATAAAAGAATCAAATATGGAAACCGGGAAATCCCCAACTCTCTATGAGGGTCCTTGAGTTGTTTAGGATTTCGAGGATTACGGAACGGAAAAGCAATAAAACATGATATGCAATGATGATCTAATGTATAACATTCCAAATTGAAAATTTGGGATGTTACAGTATGAGAACAAAGTGTGGACTTTGGTTGACTGGCCCGTTGATCGGCAAGCAATTGAGAATAAATGGATCTTCAAGAAGAAGACTGACGCTGATTGTAATGTTACTGTCTATAAAGCTCGACTTGTTGCAAAAGGTTTTCGACAAGTTCAAGGGATTGACTATGATGAGACCTTCTCACTCGTAGCGATGCTCAAGTCGGTCCGAATCATGTTAGCAATTGCCGCATTTTATGATTATGAAATTTGGCAAATGGATGTCAAAACTGCATTCCTGAATGGATTTCTGGAACAAGAGTTGTATATGATGCAACCAGAAGGTTTTGTCGATCCAAAGGGAGCTAACAAAGTGTGCAAGCTCCAGCGATCCATTTATGGACTGGTGCAAGCCTCTCGGAGTTGGAATAAACGCTTTGATAGTGTGATCAAAGCATTTGGTTTTATACAGACTTTTGGAGAAGCCTGTATTTACAAGAAAGTGAGTGGGAGCTCTGTAGCATTTCTAATATTATATGTGGATGACATATTGTTGATTGGAAATGATAAAGAATTTCTGGATAGCATAAAGGGATACTTGAATGAGAGTTTTTCAATGAAAGACCTCGGTGAAGCTGCTGATATATTGGGCATCAAGATCTATAGGGATAGATCAAGATGCTTAATTGGACTTTCACAAAGCACATACCTTGACAAAGTTTTGAAGAAGTTCAAATGGATCAAGCAAAGAGATGGTTCTTGCCTGTGTTACAAGGTGTGAAGTTGAGTAAGACTCAATGCCCGACCACTGCAGAAGATAGATAGAAAATGAAAGGTGTTCCCTATGCTTCAGCCATAGGCTCTATCATGTATGCAATGCTGTGTACCAGACCTGACGTGTGCCTTGCTATAAGTCTAGCAGGGAGGTACCAAAGTAATCTAGGAGTGGATCACTCTATGCGGTCAAGAACATCCTAAAATACCTGAAAAGGACTAAGGATATGTTTCTCGTTTATGGAGGTGACAAAGAGCTCATCGTAAACGGTTACGTTGATGCAAGCTTTGACACTGATCCGGACGATTCTAAATCGCAAACCGGATATGTGTTTACATTGAACGGTGGAGCTGTCAGTTGGTGCAGTTCTAAACAAAGCGTTGTGGCGGGATCTACGTGTGAAGCGGAGTACATAGTTGCTTCGGAAGCAGCAAATGAAGGAGTCTAGATGAAGGAGTTCATACCCGATCTAGGTGTCATACCTAGTGCATCGGGTCCAATGAAAATCTTTTGTGACAATACTGGTGCAATTGCCTTGGCAAACGAATCCAGATTTCACAAGAGAACCAAGCAGATCAAGAAACGCTTCAATTCCATCCGGGATTTAGTCCAGGTGGGAGACATAGAAATTTGCAAGATACATACGGATCTGAATGTTGCAGACCCGTTGACTAAACATCTTCCACGAGCAAAACATGATCAGCACCAAGGCTCCATGGGTGTTAGAATCATTACTGTGTTATCTAGATTATTGAATCCAGTGCAAGTGGGAGACTGAAGGAAATATGCCCTAGAGGCAATAATAAATTTATTATTTATTTCCTTATATCATGATAAATGTTTATTATTCTTGCTAGAATTGTATTAACAGGAAACATAATACATGTGTGAATACATAGACAAACAGTATGTCACTAGTATGCCTCTACTTGACTAGCTCATTGATCAGAGATGGTTAAGTTTCCTAACCATGGACAAAGTGTTGTCATTTGATTAATGAGATCACATCATTAGGAGAATGATGTGATTGAATTTATCCATTCCGTTAGCTTAGCACACGATCGTTTAGTATTCTGCTATTGCTTTCTTCATGACTTATACATGTTCCTATGACTATGAGATTATGCAACTCCCGTTTACCAGAGGAACACTTTGTGTGCTACCAAACGTCACAACGTAACTGGGTGGTTATAAAGGTGCTCTACAGGTGTCTCCGAAGGTACTTGTTGGGTTGGCGTATTTCGAGATTAGGATTTGTCACTCCGATTGTCGGAGAGGTATCTCTGGGCCCTCTCGGTAATGCACATCACTTAAGCCTATCAAGCATTGCAACTAATGAGTTAGTTGCGGGATGATGTATTACAGAACGAGTAAAGTTAATTGCAGGTAATGATATTGAACTAGGTATTGAGATACCGACGATCGAATCTCGGGCAAGTAACATACCGATGACAAAGGGAACAACGTATGTTGTTATGCGGTTTGACCGATAAAGATCTTTGTAGAATATGTGGGAGCCAATATGAACATCTAGGTTCCGCTATTGGTTATTGACCGGAGACATGTCTCGGTCATGTCTACATAGTTCTCGAACCCGTAGGGTCCGCGCGCTTAACGTTTCGATGACGGTTATATTATGAGTTTACATGTTTTGATGTACTGAAGGTTGTTCGGAGTCCCGGATGTGATCTCGGCCATGATGAGGAGTCTCAAAATGGTCGAGACATGAAGATTGATATATTCGAAGCCTATGTTTGGATAATGGAAGTGTTCCTGGTAAAATCGGGATTTTACCAGAGTACCGGGAGGTTACCGGAACCCCCCGGAGTCTTAATGGGCCTACATGGGCCTTAGTGGAAATAGAGGGCAGCAAGGGGAGTGTAGGGCGCCCTCCAAGGCCCAAACCGAATTGGTTTAGGGCAAGGGGGGCCGGCCCCCTCTTTCCTTCTCCCCCTCTCCCTTTCCTTCCCCCTCTCCTGCTCCTACTAGGGATAGGAGGAGTCCTACTCCTAGTGGGAGTAGGACTCCCCCTTGGCGCGCCTCTCCCTGGCCGGCCGCCTCCTCCCCTTGCTCCTTTATATACAGGGGCAGGGGGGCACCCCATAGACACAATAATTGATCGTTTGATCTTTTAGTTGTGTGCGGTGCCCCTCCACCATAGTCCAGCTCGATAATACTGTAGCGGTGCTTAGGCGAAGCCCTGCGTCGGTAGAACATCATCATCGTCACCACGCCGTCGTGCTGAAAAAACTATCCCCTACACTTGGCTGGATCGGAGTTCGAGGGACGTCATCGGGCTGAACGTGTGCTGAACTCAGAGGTGTCATACGTTCGGCACTTGATCGGTCGGATTGTGAAGACGTACGACTACATCAACCGCGTTGTGCTAACGCTTCCACTTTCGAACTACGAGGGTACGTGGACAACACTCTCCCCTCTCGTTGCTATGCATCACCACGATCTTGCGTGTGCGTAGGAAAATTTTGAAATTATTACGTTCCCCAACATCCGCCTCGTTCAACGAGCGGGAAAATGGTTCTCTTCGTCCCTTGCCCTTTGAACCAGCATTGTTGCCAACATAACTGACAGGCTATACTCTGACCTGCCTTGCTATCATGATCGTGCAAATTGATTAGTGCCTTCCTACTATTAACCCACATGGTGGGCCCATAACCCACCGTTCCACAGGATCGAAACCTGACTCTCCTGTATATCCTCTATTCCAAACTAGCATTTGCTCTTGGCTTTGTGTGTTGTCACGAGCCACCGTCCAAGAGATGATCTATTCCCGATGCTCTGTGTTGGAAATATGCCCTAGAGGCAATAATAAATTGGTTATTATTATATTTCCTTGTTCATGATAATCGTTTATTATCCATGTTAGAATTGTATTGATAGGAAAATCAGATACATGTGTGGATACATAGACAACACCATGTCCCTAGTAAGCCTCTAGTTGACTAGCTCATTGATCAATAGATGGTTACAGTTTCCTGACCATGGACATTGGATGTCGTTGATAACGGGATCACATCATTAGGAGAATGATGTAATGGACAAGACCCAATCCTAAGCCTAGCACAAAGATCGTGTAGTTCGTGTGCTAAAGCTTTTATAATGTCAAGTATCATTTCCTTAGACCATGAGATTGTGCAACTCCTGGATACCGTAGGAGTGCTTTGGTGTGCCAAATGTCACAACGTAACTGGGTTGCCATAAAGGTTCACTACAGGTATCTTCGAAAGTGTCTGTTGGGTTGGCACGAATCGAGACTGGGATTTGTCACTCCGTGTAAACGGAGAGGTATCTCTGGGCCCACTCGGTAGGACATCATCATAATATGCACAATG
This sequence comes from Triticum urartu, assembly GCF_003073215.2. Taxonomy (NCBI): domain Eukaryota; kingdom Viridiplantae; phylum Streptophyta; class Magnoliopsida; order Poales; family Poaceae; genus Triticum; species Triticum urartu. The sequence goes on from NC_053028.1 coordinate 674,112,430, forward strand.
TGACCAAGGAGTTGATCACGAGATGATGTGTTACGAAACGAGTAAAGAGACTTGCCGGTAACGAGATTGAACAAGGTATCGGGATACCGACGATCGAATCTCGGGCAAGTACAATACCGCTGGACAAAGGGAATTGAACACGGGATTGATTGAATCCTCGACATCGTGGTTCATCCGATGAGATCATCATGGAACATGTGGGAGCCAACATGGGTATCCAGATCCCGCTGTTGGTTATTGGCCGGAGAGTTGTCTCGGTCATGTCTACATGGTTCCCGAACCCGTAGGGTCTACACACTTAAGGTTCGATGACGCTAGGGTTATTAGGAAGACTTGTATGTGATTACCGAATGTTGTTCGGAGTCCCGGATGAGATCCCGGACGTCACGAGGAGTTCCGGAATGGTCCGGAGGTAAAGATTTATATATGGAAAGTTGTTTTCGGGTTCCGGGAAAAGTTCTGTTTTTTCTGGTATTGTACCGGGAAGCTTCCGGAAGGTTCCAGAGGATTCCGGAGGGGTCCGGAGGTCCGGAAAATATTCCACCACGTCCAATATAGCAGCATGGGCTGTAGGGGCACCCTAACCTTAATGGGCCAAGGGCACCAGCCCCCCCAAGGCCCATGCGCATGGGAGAGGGGAAACCCTAAGGGGGAGGGCCTCCACTTGACTTGGGAGGCACTCCTCCCGCCCTTGGCCGCCGCCCCAAACCTAGATGGGATCTAAAGGGGGCCGGCCCCCTCTCTCCCCACCTATAAATAGTGGAGGGGTGGGAGGGCGGCCACACCCTTGAACCTGGCGCAGCCCCTCCCCTCCAATACCTCTCCTCCTCCGCGTGAGCTTGGTGAAGCCCTGCCGGAGAACTGCCACTCCATCACCACCACGCCGTCGTGCAGCTGTTGGACTCTCTTCCTCAACCTCTCCCTCCTCCTTGCTGGATAAATGCATGGGAGACGCCTCCGTTCCGTACGTGTGTTGAACGCGGAGGTGCCGTCCATTCAGCGCTAGGATCATCGGTGATTTGGATCACGACGAGTACGACTCCATCAACCCCGTTCACTTGAACGCTTCCGCTTAGCAATCTACAAGGGTATGTAGATGCACTCTCCTTCCCCTCATTGCTAGATTACTCCATAGATTGATCTTGGTGATGCGTAGAAAATTTGAAATTTCTGCTACGATCCCCAACAGTGGCATCATGAGCTAGGTCTATGCGTAGTTTCTATGCACGAGTAGAACACAAAGCAGTTGTGGGCATCTATATTGTCAATTTACTTGCCTTTACTAGTCTTATCTTGATTCGGCGGCATCGTGGGATGAAGCGGCCCGGACCAACCTTACACGTACTCTTACGTGAGACTGGTTCCACCGACTGACATGCACTAGTTGCATAAGGTGGCTAGCGGGTGTCTGTCTCTCCCACTTTAGTAGGATCGGATTCGATGAAAAGGGTCCTTATGAAGGGTAAATAGAAATTGGCATATCACGTTGTGGTTTTCGCGTAGGTAAGAAACGTTCTTGCTAGAAACCTATAGCAGCCACGTAAAAACTTGCAACAACAATTAGAGGACGTCTAACTTGTTTTTGCGGCATATGCCTTGTGATGTGATATGGCCAAAAGGATGTGATGAATAATATATGTGATGTATGAGAATGATCATGTTCTTGTAATAGGAATCACGACTTGCATGTCGATGAGTATGACAACCGGCAGAAGCCATAGGAGTTGTCTTAATTTATTTATGACCTGCGTGTCAACATAAACGTCATGTAATTACTTTACTTTATTGCTAAAGCGTTAGCCATAGTAGTAGAAGTTATAGATGACGAGACAACTTCAAGAATAAACGATGATGGAGATCATGGTGTCATGCCGGTGACAACGATGATCATGGAGCCCCGAAGATGGAGATCAAAAGGAACAAAATGATATTGGCCATATCATGTCACTATTTGATTGCATGTGATGTTTATCATGTTTTACATCTTATTTGCTTAGAACGACGGTAGCTTAAATAAGATGATCCCTCACTAAAATTTCAAGAAAAGCGTTCCCCCTAACTGTGCACCATTGCGAAGGTTCGTTGTTTCGAAGCACCACGTGATGATCGGGTGTGATAGATTCTAACGTTCGAATACAACGGGTGTTGACGAGCCTAGCATGTACAGACATGGCCTCATGACACATGCGAAACACTTAGGTTGACTTGACGAGCCTAGCATGTACAGACATGCCCTCGGAACACGGAAGACCGAAAGGTCGAACATGAGTCGTATAGAAGATACGATCAACATGAGATGTTCACCGTTGATGACTAGTCCGTCTCACGTGATGATCGGACACGGCCTAGTCGATTCGGATCATGTTTCACTTAGATGACTAGAGGGATGTCTATCTAAGTGGGAGTTCATTAAATAATTTGATTAGATGAACTCAATTATCATGAACATAGTCTAAATTGTCTTTCCAAATATGTTGTAGATAAATAGCTCACGTTGTAGCTCCCTGTTTCAATATGTTCCTAGAGAAATATTAAGTTGAAAGATATTGTAAGCAATGATGCGGACTGGGTCCGTAGTCCGAGGAGTGTCCTCACTGCTACACAGAAGGCTTACGTCTTTGATGCACCGCTCGATGTGCAAACCCCTACAACGTCATCTGTGGATGTTGTGAACACCTGACAGACACATCCTGATGACTACTTGATTGTTTAGTGCACCATACTTTACGGCTTAGAATCGGGATTCCAATGACGTTTTGAATGCCATAAGACATATGAGATGTTCCAAGAGCTGAAATTGGGATTTCAGGCTCATGCCCGTGTTGAGAGGTGTGAGACCTCTGACAAGTTCTTTTGCCAACAAGATGGAGGAGAATAGCTCAGCTAGTGAGCATGTGCTCAGAATGTCTGGGTGCTACAATCACTTAAATCAAGTGGGAGTTAAACTTCCAGATAAGATAGTGATTGATAGAGTTCTCTAGACACTATCACTAAGCTACTAGATCTTCGTGATGAACTATGACATGCAAGGGATGGAGTTGATCCCGGAGCTGTTCGCGGTGCTTAAGACCGCAAAAGGTAGAAATCAAGAAGGAGCATCAAGTGTTGATGGTTTGACAAGACCACTGGTTTCAAGAAGGGCAAGGGCTAGAAGGGAAACTTCATGGATGGCAAACCAGTTGCCGTTCCAGTGAAGGAACCCAAGGTTGAACCCAAACCCAAGACTAAATGCTTCTATTGTAAGGGGAATGGTCACTGTAGAGGAATAACCCCAAATGCATGGTAGATAAGAAGGCTGGCAACTTCAAAGTATATACGTGTTATTAATGTGTACCTCACTAGTACTCCTGGTAGCACCTAGGTATTGGATACCGGTTCAGTTACTATTAATGGTGACTTGAAGCAAAATCTACGGACTAAACGGAGACTGGCTAAGGGCGAGGTGACGATGTGTGTTGGAAGTGTTTCCAAAGTTGATGAGATCACCATCGCACGCTCCTTCTGCCTTCGGGATTAGTATTGAACCTAGATAAATTTTATCAGGTGTCTACGTTGAGCATGAATATGATTAGATCATGTTCATTGCAATATGGTCATTCATTTAAGTTAGAGAATAATGGTTATTCTGTTTACATGAATGATACCTTTCATGGTCATGCACCCTATGTGAATGGTTCATTGAATCTCGGTCGTGGTGATACACATGTTCACGCCAAAAGATGTAGAGTTAATAATGATAGTACCACTTTCTCGTCGCACTGCCGCCTAGGTCATATTGGCGTAAGATGCATGAAGAAACTCCATGTCGTTGGATGTTTGGAGTCACTTGATTTTGAATCAGTTGACACATGCGAGCCATGCCTCATGGGCAGGATGACTAAGACCCCATTTTCAGGTACAATGAAACGGGCAAGTGACTTGTTGGAAATCATGCATGCTGATGCGTGTGATCCAATGAGAATTGAAGCGTGCGGTGGATATCGCTATTTTCTCATCTTCACTTACGATTTGGGTAGATATAGGTATATCTACTTAATGAAGCACAAGTCTGAAGCGTTTGAAAAGTTCAAGCGGTTTCAGAGTGAAGTTAAGAATCATCATAACAATAAGATCATGTTCCTACGATCTGATCAAAAGGGGATTTTCTGAGTTATGAGTTTGGCAATCACTTAAGACATTGTGGAATTGTTTCACAGTTGAAGCCACCTGGAACACCACAAGGTGATGGTGTGTCCGGACGTCGTAATCGAACCCTATGAGATATGGTGCGATCTATGATGTCTCTTACCAATCTATCGTTTTAATTTTGAGGTTATGCGTTAGAGACAGCTGCATTCACTTTAGATAGGACACCATCTAAGTCCGTTGAAACGACACCGTACGAACATCGGTTTGGCAAGAAACCAAAGTTGTCGTTTCTTAATGTTTGGGGCTGCGATGCTTAAGGCTTCAGCCGGAGAAGCTCGAACCCAAAGCGGACAAACACATCTTCATAGGATACCCAAAGGTGATAGGTGGGTATACCTTCTATCTCAGTCCGAGGGCAAATTGTTTGTCGCTAAGAATGGGTCCTTTCTCAAGAAGGAGTTTCTCTCGAAAGAATTGAGTGGGAGGAAGATAGAACTTGATGAGGTTGTCGAACCTTTACTTCAACTAGAGAGTGATGCGATACAGAAAAATGTTTTCTGTGGCGCCTACATCTGTTGAAGAGGAAGTTGATGATAGTGATCATGAAGCTTCGGATCAAGTTGCTATCGAACCTCATAGGTCCACAAGGATATGTACTACTTCTGAGTGGTACGGTAATCCTATCTTAAATATCATGTTGTTAGACAACAATGAACCTACGAGCTATGGAGAAGCGATGGCGGGCCCGTATTCCGACAAATGGTTAGAAGCCATGAAATCCGAGATAGGATCCATGTATCAGAACAAAGTATGGACTTTCGTGGACTTGCCCGATGATCGGCAAGCCATTGAGATAAATGGATCTTTAAGAAGAAGACGGATGTGGGCGGTAATGTTACCGTCTATGAAGCTCGACTTATGGGAAAGAGTCTTTTCACAAGTTCAAGGAGTTGACTATGATGAGAATTTCTCACCCGTAGCGATGCTTAAGTCCATCGGAATCATGTTAGCATTAGCTGTATTTTTCGATTATGTAATCTAATAGATGGATGTCAAAAACAAGTTTTCTTACCAGTTTTCGTAACAAAGAGTTGTATGTGATACAGTCAAAGTTTTGTCGATCCTAAGGATGCTAAAAGGTATGCTGGCTCCAGCGATCCTTCTATGGACTAGAGAAAGCATCTCGGAGTCAGAATATATGCTTTGATAGAGTGATCAAAGCTTTTAGGTTTATACAATGTTTGCTAGAAACTTGTATTTACAAGAAAGTGAGTGGGAGCACTACAACATTTCTGATAAGTATATGTGGATGACATATTGTTGATTCGAAATGATGTAGAATTTCTGGAAAGCATAAACGGTTGTTTGAAGTGTGATTTTCAAAGGAAGACCTGGATGAAGCTGCTTACATATTGGGCATCAAGATCTATAGAAATAGATCAAGACGCTTGATGATACTTTCATAGAACGCCCACCTTGACATGTTTTTGAAAGAGTTTAAAATAGATCAGTCAAAGAAGGGGTTCTTACCTGAGTTGTAAGGTGTGAAGTTGAGTAAGACTCAAAGATTGACCACGGCAGAAGAAAGAAGAAGGACGAAGGTCATCCCCTATGCTTTTCTCATAGGCTCTATACGGTATGCCATGCTGAGTACCGCACCTGATGTGTGCCTTGCCACATGTCTGGCAAGAGGGTACAAAGGTGATCTAGGACTGGATCACCCGATAGCGGTCGAAATTATCCTTAGAGGAATAAGGAAATGTTTCTCAGTTATGGAGATGATAAAGAGTTCGACGTAAAGAGTTACGTCGATGCAAGCTTAACACCTATCCGGATAGCTCTGAGTAGAGATACCGAACACGTATAATGGAGCAACAATTTGGAATATCTCCAAGTGGAACATGGTAGCCATCTACGATATGACATAAAATTTTGCGAAATACATAGGGATCTGAATATGGCAAGACCCGTTGACTACAACCTCTCTCACAAGCATAACATGATCAAACCTAGAACTCTTTGAGTGTTAATCACATAGCGATGTGAACTGGATCATTGAGTGTAGTAGACTCTTGGGTGTTGATCACATGGCGACGTGACCTGTGAGTGTTAATCACATGGCGATGTGAACTAGATTATTGACTCTAGTGCAAGTGGGAGACTGTTGGAAATATGCCCTAGAGGCAATAATAAATTGGTTATTATTATATTTCCTTGTTCATGATAATCGTTTATTATCCATGCTAGAATTGTATTGATAGGAAACTCAGATACATGTGTGATACATAGACAACACCATGTCCCTAGTAAGCCTCTAGTTGACTAGCTCGTTGATCAATAGATGGTTACAGTTTCCTGACCATGGACATTGGATGTCGTTGATAACGGGATCACATCATTCGGAGAATGATGTAATGGACAAGACCCAATCCTAAGCCTAGCACAAAGATCGTGTAGTTCGTATGCTAAAGCTTTTCTAATGTCAAGTATCATTTCCTTAGACCATGAGATTGTGCAACTCCCGGATACTGTAGGAGTGCTTTGTGTTGGGTAACGCAGTAATTTCAAAAAAATTCCTACGCACACACAAGATCATGGTGATGCATAGCAACGAGAGGGGAGAGTGTTGTCTACGTACCCTCGTAGACCGAAGCGGAAGCGTTGACGCAACGTAGAGGAAGTAGTCGTACGTCTTCCCGATCCGACCAATCCAAGCACCGTTACTCCGGCAGCTCTGAGTTCTTTAGCACACGTACAGCTCGATGACGCTCCCCGGGCTCCGATCCAGCAAAGCTTCGGGGATGAGTTCCGTCAGCACAACGGCGTGGTGACGATGATGATGTTCTACCGACGCAGGGCTTCGCCTAAGCACTACAACGATATGATCGAGGTGGAATATGGTGGCAGGGGGCACCGCACACGGCTAAGGAATGATCATGTGGATCAACTTGTGTGTTCTAGGGTGCCCCCTTGCCCCAATATATAAAGGAGCAAGGGGGAGGCCGGCCGGCCCTATGGGGCGCGCCAAGGGGAGGGGGAGTCCTCCTCCTAGTGGGAGTAGGACTCCCCTTTCCTAATCCAATTAGGAAACTTAAGGGGGAAGGAAAGAGAGGGAGAGGGAGAGGGAAAAGGGGGCCGCGCCCCCCCCCCCCTCCTAGTCCAATTCGGACTCCCCATGAGGGGGGGGCGCCACCTCTTGGGCTGCTGCCCTCTCTCTCCCCTCAGGCCCAATATGGCCCATTACTTCCCCGGGGGGTTCCGGTAACCCCTCCGGCACTCCGGTTTTATCCGAAATCACCCAGAACACTTCCGGTGTCCGAATATAGCCGTCCAATATATCAATCTTTATGTCTTGACCATTTCGAGACTCCTCGTCATGTCCGTGATCACATCCGGGAATCCGAACTAACTTCGGTACATCAAAATGCATAAACTCATAATAACTGTCATCGTAACGTTAAGCGTGCGGACCCTACGGTTCGAGAACAATGCAGACATGACTGAGACAAATCTCTGGTCAATAACCAATAGCGGGACCTGGATGCCCATATTGGCTCCTACATATTCTACGAAGATCTTTATCGGTCAGACCGCATAACAACATACGTTGTTCCCTTTGTCATCGGTATGTTACTTGTCCGAGATTCGATCGTCGGTATCCAATACCTAGTTCAATCTCATTACCGGAAAGTCTCTTTACTCATTCTGTAATACATCATCTCGCAACTAACTCATTAGTTGCAATGCTTGCAAGGCTTATGTGATGTGCATTACCGAGAGGGCCCAGAGATACCTCTCCGACAATCGGAGTGACAAATCCTATTCTCGAAATACGCCAACCCAACATCTACCTTTAGAGATACCTGTAGAGCTCGTTTATAATCACCCAGTTACATTGTGACATTTGGTAGCACACAAAGTATTCCTCCGGCAAACGGGAGTTTCATAATCTCATAGTCATAGGAACATGTATAAGTCATGAAGAAAGCAACAGCAACATACTAAACGATCGGGTGCTAAGCTAATGGAATGGGTCATGTCAATCAGATCATTCACCTAATGATGTGATCCCGTTAATCAAATAACAACTCTTTGTTCATGGTTAGGAAACATAACCATCTTTGATTAACGAGCTAGTCAAGTAGAGGCATACTAGTGACACTAAGTTTGTCTATGTATTCACACATGTATTATGTTTCCGGTTAATACAATTCTAGCATGAATAATAAACATTTATCATGATATAAGGAAATAAATAATAAATTTATTATTGCCTCTAGGGCATATTTCCTTCAGTCTCCCACTTGCACTAGAGTCAATAATCTAGATTACATAGTAATGATTCTAACACCCATGGAGTCTTGGTGCTGATCATGTTTTGCTCGTGGAAGAGGCTTAGTCAATGGGTCTGCAACATTCAGATCCGTATGTATCTTGCAAATCTCTATGTCTCCCACCTGGACTAGATCCCGGATGGAATTGAACCGTCTCTTGATGTGCTTGGTTCTCTTGTGAAATCTGGATTCCTTTGCCAAGGCAATTGCACCAGTATTGTCACAAAAGATTTTCATTGGACCCAATGCACTAGGTATGACACCTAGATCGGATATGAACTCCTTCATCCAGACTCCTTCATTTGCTGCTTCCGAAGGAGCTATGTACTCTGCTTCACATGTAGATCCCGCTACGACGCTTTGTTTAGAACTGCACCAAATGACAGCTCCACCGTTTAATGTAAACACGTATCCGGTCTGCGATTTAGAATCGTCCGGATCAGTGTCAAAGCTTGCATCAACGTAACCTTTTACGATGAGCTCTTTGTCACCTCCATATACGAGAAACATATCCTTAGTCCTTTTCAGGTATTTCAGGATGTTCTTGACCGCTGTCCAGTGATCCACTCCTGGATTACTTTGATACCTCCCTGCTAAGCTTATAGCAAGGCACACATCAGGTCTGGTACACAGCATTGCATACATGATAGAGCCTATGGCTGAAGCATAGGGAACATCTTTCATTTTCTCTCTATCTTCTGTAGTGGTCGGGCATTGAGTCTGACTCAACTTCACACCTTGTAACACAGGCAAGAACCCTTTCTTTGCTTGATCCATTTTGAACTTTTTCAAAATCTTGTCAAGGTATGTGCTTTGTGAAAGTCCAATTAGGCGTCTTGATCTATCTCTATAGATCTGTATGCCTAATATGTAAGCAGCTTCACCGAGGTCTTTCATTGAAAAACTCTTATTCAAGTATCCCTTTATGCTATCCAGAAATTCTATATCATTTCCAATCAGTAATATGTCATCCACATATAATATCAGAAATGCTACAGAGCTCCCACTCACTTTCTTGTAAATACAGGCTTCTCCGAAAGTCTATATAAACCAAATGCTTTGATCACACTATCAAAGCGCTTATTCCAACTCCGAGAGGCTTGCACCACTCCATAAATGGATCGCTGGAGCTTGCACACTTTGTTAGCTCCCTTTGGATCTACAAAACCTTCCGGTTGCATCATATACAATTCTTCCTCCAGAAATCCATTCAGGAATGCAGTTTTGACATCCATTTGCCAAATTTCATAATCATCAAATGCGGCAATTCCTAACATGATTCGGACAGACTTAAGCATCGCTACGGGTGAGAAGGTCTCATCGTAGTCAACCCCTTGAACTTGTCGAAAACCTTTTGCAACAGGTCAAGCTTTGTAGACAGTAATATTACCGTCAGCGTCAGTCTTCTTCTTGAAGATCCATTTATTCTCAATTGCTTGCCGATCATCGGGCAAGTCAACCAAAGTCCATACTTTGTTCTCATACATGGATCCCATCTTAGATTTCATGGCTTCAAGCCATTTTGCGGAATCTGGGCTCACCATCGCTTCTTCATAGTTCGTAGGTTCATCATGATCTAGTAGCATGACCTCCAGAACTGGATTACCGTACCACTCTGGCGCGGATCTCACTCTGGTTGATCTACGAGGTTCAGTAGTATCTTGTTCTGAAGTTTCATGATCATTATCATTAGCTTCCTCACTTATTGGTGTAGGTGTTGCAGAAACAGTTTTCTGTGATGTACTACTATCCAATAAGGGAGCAGGTACAGTTACCTCGTCAAGTTCTACTTTCCTCCCACTCACTTCTTTCGAGAGAAACTCCTTCTCTAGAAAGGATCCATTCTTAGCAACGAATGTCTTGCCTTCGGATCTGTGATAGAAGGTGTACCCAATAGTCTCCTTTGGGTATCCTATGAAGACACATTTCTCCGATTTGGGTTCGAGCTTATCAGGTTGAAGCTTTTTCACATAAGCATCGCAGCCCAAACTTTAAGAAACGACAACTTTCGTTTCTTGCCAAACCATAGTTCATAAGGCGTCGTCTCAACGGATTTTGATGGTGCCCTATTTAACGTGAATGCGGCCGTCTCTAAAGCATAACCCCAAAACGATAGCGGTAAATCAGTAAGAGACATCATAGATCGCACCATATCTAGTAAAGTACGATTACGACGTTTCGGACACACCATTACGCTGTGGTGTTCCGGGTGGCGTGAGTTGCGAAACTATTCCGCATTGTTTCAAATGTATACCAAACTCATAACTCAAATATTCTCCTCCACGATCAGATCGTAGAAACTTTATTTTCTTGTTACGATGATTTTCAACTTCACTCTGAAATTCTTTAAACTTTTCAAATGTTTCAGACTTGTCTTTCAGTAGATATACCCATATCTGCTTAAGTCATCTGTGAAGGTGAGAAAATAACGATATCCGCCACGAGCCTCAATATTCATCGGACCACATACAACGGTATGTATGATTTCCAACAAATCTGTTGCTCTCTCCATAGTACCGGAGAATGGTGTTTTAGTCATCTTGCCCATGAGGCACGGTTCGCAAGTACCAAGTGATTCATAATCAAGTGGTTCCAAAATTCCATCAGTATGGAGTTTCTTCATGCGCTTTATATGACCTAAACGGCAGTGCTACAAATAAGTTGCACTATCATTATCAACTCTGCATCTTTTGGTTTCAACATTATGAATATGTGTGTTACTACTATCGAGATTCATCAAAAACAGACCACTATTCAAAGGTGCATGACCATAAAAGATATTACTCATATAAATAGAACAACCATTATTCTCTGATTTAAATGAATAACCGTCTCGCATTAAACAAGATCCAGATATAATGTTCATGCTCAACGCTGGCACCAAATAACAATTATTTATGTCTAATATTAATCCCGAAGGTAGATGCAGAGGTAGCGTGCCGACCGCGATCACATCGACTTTGGAGCCATTTCCCACGCGCATCGTCACCTCGTCCTTTGCCAGTGTTCGCCTAATCCGTAGTCCCTATTTCGAGTTGCAAATATTAGCAACAGAACCAGTATCAAATACCCAGGTGCTACTGCGAGCTTTATTAAGGTACACATCAATAACATGTATATCACATATACCTTTGTTCACCTTGCCATCCTTCTTATCCGCCAAATACTTGGGGCAGTTCTGCTTCCAGTGACCAGTCTGCTTGCAGTAGAAACACTCAGTTTCAGGCTTAGGTCCAGACTTGGGTTTCTTCTCTTGAGCAGCAACTTGCTTGCTGTTCTTCTTGAAGTTCCCCTTCTTCTTCCCTTTGCCCTTTTTCTTGAAACTAGTGGTCTTGTTGACCATCAACACTTGATGCTCCTTTTTGATTTCTACCTCCGCAGCTTTCAGCATTGCGAAGAGCTCGGGAATAGTCTTGTTCATCCCTTGCATATTATAGTTCATCACGAAGCTCTTGTAGCTTGGTGGCAGTGATTGGAGAATTCTGTCAATGATGCAATCATCTGGAAGATTAACACCCAATTGAATCAAGTGATTATTATACCCAGACATTTTGAGTATATGCTCACTGACAGAATTGTTCTCCTCCATCTTGCAGCTATAGAATTTATTGGAGACTTCATATCTCTCAATCCGGGCATTTGCTTGAAATATTAACTTCAACTCCTGGAACATCTCATATGCTCCATGACGTTCAAAACGTCGTTGAAGTCCCGATTCTAAGCCGTAAAGCATGGCACACTGAACTATCGAGTAGTCATCAGCTTTGCTCTGCCAGACGTTCATAACATCTGGTGTTGCTCCAGCAGCAGGCCTGGCACCCAGCGGTGCTTCCAGGACGTAATTCTTCTGTGCAGTAATGAGGATAATCCTCAAGTTACGGACCCAGTCCGTGTAATTGCTACCATCATCTTTCAACTTTGCTTTCTCAAGGAACGCATTAAAATTCAATGGAACAACAGCACGAGCCATCTATCTACCATCAAACATAAACAAGCAAGATACTATCAGGTACTAAGTTCATGATAAATTTAAGTTCAATTAATCAAATTACTTAAGAACTCCCACTTAGATAGACATCCCTCTAATCCTCTAAGTGATCACGTGATCCAAATCAACTAAACCATAACCGATCATCACGTGAAATGGAGTAGTTTTCAATGGTGAACATCGCTATGTTGATCATATCTACTATATGATTCACGCTCGATCTTTCGATCTCAGTGTTCCGAGGCCATATCTGCATATGCTAGGCTCGTCAAGTTTAACCTGAGTATTCTGCATGTGCAAAACTGGCTTGCACCCGTTGTAGATGGACGTAGAGCTTATCACACCCGATCATCACATGGTGTCTGGGCACGACGAACTTTGGCAACGGTGCATACTCAGGGAGAACACTTTTATCTTGATAACTTAGTGAGAGATCATCTTATAATGCTACCGTCAATCAAAGCAAGATAAGATGCATAAAAGATAAACATCACATGCAATCAATATAAGTGATATGATATGGCCATCATCATCTTGCGCCTGTGATCTCCATCTCCGAAGCACCGTCATGATCACCATCTTCACCGGCGCGACACCTTGATCTCCATCGTAGCATCGTTGTCGTCTCGCCAATCTTATGCTTCCACGACTATCGCTACCGCTTAGTGATAAAGTAAAGCATTACATCGCGATTGCATTGCATACAATAAAGCGACAACCATATGGCTCCTGCCAGTTGCCGATAACTCGGTTACAAAACATGATCATCTCATACAATAAATTTTAGCATCATGTCTTGACCATATCACATCACAACATGCCCTGCCAAAACAAGTTAGACGTCCTCTACTTTGTTGTTGCAAGTTTTACGTGGCTGCTACGGGCTTAAGCAAGAACCAATCTCACCTACGTATCAAAACCACAACGATAGTTTGTCAAGTTGATGCCATTTTAACCTTCGCAAGGACAGGGCGTAGCCACACTCGGTTCAACTAAAGTTGGAGAAACAGTCGCCCGCAAGCCACCTATGTGCAAAGCACGTCGGGAGAACCGGTCTCGCGTAAGCGTACACGTAATGTCGGTCCGGGCCGCTTCATCCAACAATACTGCCGAACGAAAGTATGACATGCTGGTAGGCAGTATGACTTATATCGCCCACAACTCACTTGTGTTCTACTCGTGCATATAACATCAAACCAGAAAACCAGGCTCGGATGCCACTGTTGGGTAACGCAGTAATTTCAAAAAAATTCCTACGCACACACAAGATCTTGGTGATGCATAGCAACGAGAGGGGAGAGTGTTGTCTACGTACCCGCGTAGACCGAAGCGGAAGCGTTGACGCAACGTAGAGGAAGTAGTCATACGTCTTCCCGATCCGACCGATCCAAGCACCGTTACTCCGGCACCTCCGAGTTCTTTAGCACACGTACAGCTCGATGACGCTCCCCGGGCTCTGATCCAGCAAAGCTTCGGGGATGAGTTCCGTCAGCACAACGGCATGGTGATGATGATGATGTTCTACCGACGCAGGGCTTCGCCTAAGCACTACAACGATAAGATCGAGGTGGAATATGGTGGTAGGGGGCACCGCACACGGCTAAGGAACGATCACGTGGATCAACTTGTGTGTTCTAGGGTGCACCCTTGCCCCAGTATATAAAGGAGCAAGGGGGAGGCCGGCCGGCCCTATGGGGCGCGCCAAGGGGAGGGGGAGTCCTCCTCCTAGTGGGAGTAGGACTCCCATTTCCTAATCCAATTAGGAAACTCAAGGGGGAAGGAAAGAGAGGGAGAGGGAGAGGGAAAAGGGGGCCGCCCCCCCCCCCCTCCTAGTCCAATTCGGACTCCCCATGAGGGGGGGCGCGCCACCTCTTGGGCAGCTTCCCCCTCTCTCCCCTTAGGCCCAATAAGGCCCATTACTTCCCCGGGGGGTTCCGGTAACCCCTCCGGCACTCCGGTTTTATCCGAAATCACCCGGAACACTTCCGGTGTCCGAATATAGCCGTCCAATATATCAATCTTTATGTCTCGACCATTTCGAGACTCCTCGTCATGTCCGTGATCACATCCGGGACTCCAAACTAACTTCGGTACATCAAAATGCATAAACTCATAATAACTGTCATCGTAACGTTAAGCGTGCGGACCCTACGGTTCGAGAACAATGCGGACATGACTGAGACAAATCTCTGGTCAATAACCAATAGCGGGACCTGGATGCCCATATTGGCTCCTACATATTCTACGAAGATCTTTATCGGTCAGACCGCATAACAACATACGTTGTTCCCTTTGTCATCGGTATGTTACTTGTCCGAGATTCGATCATCGGTATCCAATACCTAGTTCAATCTCGTTACCGGCAAGTCTCTTTACTCGTTCCGTAATACATCATCTCGCAACTAACTCATTAGTTGCAATGCTTGCAAGGCTTATGTGATGTGCATTACCGAGAGGGCCCAGAGATACCTCTCCGACAATCGGAGTGAAAAATCCTATTCTTGAAATACACCAACCCAACATCTACCTTTGGAGATACCTGTAGAGCTCGTTTATAATCACCCAGTTACGTTGTGACGTTTGGTAGCACACAAAGTATTCCTCCGGCAAACGGGAGTTGCATAATCTCATAGTCATAGGAACATGTATAAGTCATGAAGAAAGCAATAGCAACATACTAAACGATCGTGTTCTAAGCTAATGAAATGGGTCATGTCAATCAGATCATTCACCTAATGATGTGATCCTGTTAATCAAATAACAACTCTTTGTTCATGGTTAGGAAACATAACCATCTTTGATTAACGAGCTAGTCAAGTAGAGGCATACTAGTGACACTAAGTTTGTCTATGTATTCACACATGTATTATGTTTCCGGTTAATACAATTCTAGCATGAATAATAAACATTTATCATGATATAAGGAAATAAATAATAACTTTATTATTGCCTCTAGGGCATATTTCCTTCACTTTGGGTGTGCCGAACGTCACAACGTAACTGGGTGGCTATAAAGGTTCACTACAGGTATCTCCGAAAGTGTCTGTTGGGTTGGCATGAATCGAGACTGGGATTTGTCACTCCGTGTAAACGGAGAGGTATCTCTGGGCCCACTCGGTAGGACATCATCATAATGTGCACAATGTGACCAAGGAGTTGATCACGGGATGATGTGTTACGGAACGAGTAAAGAGACTTGTCGGTAACGAGATTGAACAAGGTATCGGGATACCGACGATCGAATCTTGGGCAAGTACAATACCGCTGGACAAAGGGAATTGAATACGGGATTGATTGAATCCTCGACATCGTGGTTCATCCGATGAGATCATCGTGGAACATGTGGGAGCCAACATGGGTATCCAGATCCCGCTGTTGGTTATTGGCCGGAGAGTTGTCTCGGTCATGTCTGCATGGTTCCCGAACCCGTAGGGTCTACACACTTAAGGTTCGATGACGCTAGGGTTATTAGGAAGACTTGTACTCCCTCCGTCCGAAAATACTTGTCATCAAAATAGATAAAAAAGAGATGTATCTCGAACTAAAATACATCTAGATACATCCGCTTTTATCCATTTTGATGACAAGTATTTCCGGACGGAGGGAGTATGTGATTACCGAATGTTGCTCGGAGTCCAGGATGAGATCCCGGACGTCACAAGGAGTTCTGGAATGGTCCGTAGGTAATGATTTATATATGGAAAGTTGTTGTTCGGGTTCCGGGAAGGTTCCGGAGGATTCTGGAGGGGTTCGGAGGTCCGAAAAATGTTCCACCACGTCCAATATAGCAGCATGGGTTGTAGGGGGCGCCCTCACCTTAATGGGCCAAGGGCACCAGCCCCCCCAAGGCCCATGTGCATGGTAGAGGGGAAACCCTAAGGGGGAGGGCCTCCACTTGACTTGGGAGGCACTCCTCCCCCCCTTGGCCGCCGCCCCAACCCTAGATGGGATCTAAAGGGGGCCGGCCCCCTCTCTCCCCACCAATAAATAGTGGAGGGATGGGAGGGCGGCCACACCCTTGAACCTGGCGCAGCCCCTCCCCTCCAATACCTCTCCTCCTCCGCGTGATCTTGGCGAAGCCCTGCCGGAGAACTGCCACTCCATCACCACCACGCCGTCGTGCAGCTGTTGGACTCTCTTCCTCAACCTATCCCTACTCCTTGCTGGATCAAGGTGTGGGAGACGTCTCCATTCCGTACGTGTGTTGAACTCGGAGGTGCCGTTCGTTCGGCGCTAGGATCATCGGTGATTTGGATCACGACGAGTACGACTCCATCAACCCCGTTCACTTGAACGCTTCCGCTTAGCAATCTACAAGGGTATGTAGATGCACTCTCCTTCCCCTCATTGCTAGATTACTCCATAGATTGATCTTGGTGATGTGTGGAAAATTTTAAATTTCTGCTACGATCCCCAATAGTGGCATCATGAGCTAGGTCTATGCGTAGTTTCTATGCACGAGTAGAACACAAAGCAGTTGTGGGCGTCGCTATTGTCAATTTACTTGCCGTTACTAGTCTTATCTTGATTCGGCGGCATCGTGGGATGAAGCGGCCCGGACCGACCTTACACGTACTCTTACGTGAGACTGGTTCCACCGACTGACATGCACTAGTTGCATAAGGTGGCTAGCGGGTGTCTGTCTCTCCCACTTTAGTCGGATCGGATTCAATGAAAAGGGTCCTTATGAAGGGTAAATAGAAATTGGCATATCACATTGTGGTTTTCGCGTAGGTAAGAAACGTTCTTGCTAGAAACCTATAGCAGCCACGTAAAAACTTGCAACAACAATTAGAGGACGTCTAACTTGTTTTTGCAGCATATGCCCTGTGATGTGATATGGCCAAAAGGATGTGATGAATGATATATTTGATGTATGAGATTGATCATGTTCTTGTAATAGGAATCACGACTTGCATGTCGATGAGTATGACAACCGGCAGAAGCCATAGGAGTTGTCTTAATTTATTTAAGACCTGCGTGTCAACATAAACGTCATGTAATTACTTTACTTTATTGCTAAAGCGTTAGCCATAGTAGTAGAAGTAATAGATGACAAGACAACTTCAAGAAGACACGATGATGGAGATCATGGTGTCATGCCGGTGACAACGATGATCATGGAGCCCCGAAGATGGAGATCAAAAGGAGCAAAATGATATTGGCCATATCATGTCACTATTTGATTGCATGTGATGTTTATCATGTTTTACATCTTATTTGCTTAGAACGACGGTAGCTTAAATAAGATGATCCCTCACTAAAATTTCAAGAAAAGTGTTCCCCCTAACTATGCACCGTTGCGAAGGTTCGTTGTTTCGAAGGACCACGTGATGATCAGGTGTGATAGATTCTAACGTTCGAATACAACAGGTGTTGACGAGCCTAGCATGTACAGACATGGCCTCGGGACACATGCGAAACACTTAGGTTGACTTGACGAGCCTACCATGTACAGACATGGCCTCAGAACACGGAAGACCGAAAGGTCGAACATGAGTCGTATAGAAGATACGATCAACATGAGATGTTCACCGTTGATGACTAGTCCGTCTCATGTGATGATCGGACACGGCCTAGTCGATTCGGATCATGTTTCACTTAGATGGCTAGAGGGATGTCTATCTGAGTGGGAGTTCATTAAATAATTTGATTAGATGAACTCAATTATCATGAACATAGTCTAAATTGTCTTTGCAAATATGTTGTAGATAAATAGCTCACGTTGTAGCTCCCTGTTTCAATCCGTTCCTAGAGAAAGATTAAGTTGAAAGATATTGTAAGCAATGATGTGGACCGGGTCCGTAGTCCGAGGAGTGTCCTCACTGCTACACAGAAGGCTTATGTCTTTGATGCACCGCTCGATGTGCAAACCCCTACAACGTCGTCTGTGGATGTTGTGAACACCTAACAGACACATCCTGATGACTACTTGATAGTTTAGTGCATCATACTTTACGGCTTAGAATCAGGATTCCAATGAAATTTTGAACGCCATAAGACATATGAGATGTTCCAAGAGCTGAAATTGGGATTTCAGGCTCATGCCCGTGTTGAGAGGTGTGAGACCTCTGACAAGTTCTTTTGCCAACAAGATGGAGGGGAATAGCTCAGCTAGTGAGCATGTGCTAAGAATGTCTGGGTGCTACAATCACTTAAATCAAGTGGGAGTTAAACTTCCAGATAAGATAGTGATTGATAGAGTTCTCTAGACACTATCACTAAGCTACTAGATCTTCGTGATGAACTATGACATGCAAGGTATGGAGTTGATCCCGGAGCTGTTCGCGGTGCTTAAGACCGCAAAAGGTAGAAATCAAGAAGGAGCATCAAGTGTTGATGGTTTAACAAGACCACTGGTTTCAAGAAGGGCAAGGGCTAGAAGGTAAACTTCATGGATGGCAAACTAGTTGCCGTTCCAGTGAAGGAACCCAAGGTTGAACCCAAACCCGAGACTAAATGCTTCTATTGTAAGGGGAACGGTCACTGGTAGCAGAATTACCCCAAATGCATGGTAGATAAGAAGGCTGGCAACTTCAAAGTATATACGTGTTATTAATGTGTACCTCACTAGTACTCTTGGTAGCACCTGGGTATTGGATACCGGTTCAGTTACTATTATTAGTGACTTGAAGCAAAAGCTACGGACTAAACGGAGACTGGCTAAGGGCGAGGTGACGATGTGTGTTGGAAGTGCTTCCAAAGTTGATGAGATCACCATCGCATGCTCCATCTGCCTTCGGGATTAGTATTGAACCTAGATAAATGTTATCAGGTGTCTACGTTGAGCATGAATATGATTAGATCATGTTCATTACAATACGGTCATTCATTTAAGTTAGAGAATAATGGTTATTCTGTTTACATGAATGATACCTTTCATGGTCATGCACCCTATGTGAATGGTTCATTGAATCTCGGTCGTGGTGATACACATGTTCACGCCAAAAGATGTAGAGTTAATAATGATAGTACCACTTTCTCGTCGCACTGCCGCTTAGGTCATATTGGCGTAAGATGCATGCAGAAACTCCATGTCGATGGATGTTTGGAGTCAATTGATTTTGAATCACTTGACACATGCGAGCCATGCCTCATGGGCAGGATGACCAAGACCCCGTTTTCAGGTACAATGAAACGGGCAAGTGACTTGTTGGAAATCATGCATGCTGATGCGTGTGATCCAATGAGAATTGAAGCATGCGGTGGATATCTCTATTTTCTCATCTTCACTTACGATTTGGGTAGATATAGGTATATCTACTTAATGAAGCACAAGTCTGAAGCGTTTGAAAAGTTCAAGCGATTTCAGAGTGAAGTTAAGAATCATCATAACAATAAGATCATGTTCCTACGATCTGATCAAAAGGGGATTTTCTGAGTTATGAGTTTGGCAATCTCTTAAGACATTGTGGAATTGTTTCACAGTTGAAGCCACCTGGAACACCACAAGGTGATGGTGTGTCCGGACGTCGTAATCGAACCCTATGAGATATGGTGCGATCTATGATGTCTCTTACCAATCTACCGTTTTCATTTTGAGGTTATGCGTTAGAGACAGCTGCATTCACTTTAGATAGGACACCATCTAAGTCCGTTGAGACGAAGCCGTATGAACATTGGTTTGGCAAGAAACCAAAGTTGTCGTTTCTTAATGTTTGGGGCTGCGATGCATAAGGCTTCAGCCGGAGAAGCTCGAACCCAAAGCGGACAAACACATCTTCATAGGATACCCAAAGGTGACAGGTGGGTATACCTTCTATCTCAGATCCGAGGGAAAATTATTTGTCGCTAAGAACGGGTCCTTTCTCGAGAAGGAGTTTCTCTCGAAAGAATTGAGTGGGAGGAAGATAGAACTTGATGAGGTTGTCGAACCTTTACTTCAACCAGAGAGTGATGCGACACAGAAAGATGTTTTCTGTGGCGCCTACGTATGTTGAAGAGGAAGTTGATGATGGTGATCATGAAGCTTCGGATCAGGTAGCTATCGAACCTCATAGGTCGACAAGGATATGTACTACTCCTAAGTGGTACGGTAATCCTGTCTTAAATATCATGTTGTTAGACAATAATGAACCTACGAGCTATGGAGAAGCGATGGTGGGCCCGTATTCCGATAAATGGTTAGAAGCCATGAAATCCGAGATAGGATCCATGTATCAGAACAAAGTATGCACTTTCGTGGACTTGCCCGATGATCGGCAAGCCATTGAGATAAATGGATCTTTAAGAAGAAGACGGACATGGGCGGTAATGTTACCGTCTATGAAGCTCGACTTATGGGAAAGAGTCTTTTCACAAGTTCAAGGAGTTGACTACGATGAGAATTTCTCACCCGTAGCGATTCTTAAGTCCGTCGGAATCATGTTAGCATTAGCTGTATTTTTCGATTATGTAATCTGATAGATGGATGTCAAAAACAAGTTTTCTTACCAGTTTTCGTAAGAAAGAGTTGTATGTGATACAATCAAAGTTTTGTCGATCCTAAGGATGCTAAAAGGTATGCTAGCTCCAGCGATCCTTCTATGGACAAGAGCAAGCATCTCGGAGTCAGAATATATGCTTTGATAGAGTGATCAAAGCTTTTAGGTTTATACAATGTTTGCTAGAAACTTGTATTTACAAGAAAGTGAGTGGGAGCACTACAACATTTCTGATAAGTATATGTGGATGACATATTGTTGATTCGAAATGATGTAGAATTGCTGGAAAGCATAAACGGTTGTTTGAAGAGTGATTTTCAAAGGAAGACCCGGATAAAGCTGCTTACATATTGGGCATCAAGATCTATAGAAATAGATCAAGACGCCTGATGATACTTTCAAAGAACGCACACCTTGACATGTTTTTGAAAGAGTTCAAAATAGATCAGTCAAAGAAGGGGTTCTTACCTGAGTTGTAAGGTGTGAAGTTGAGTAAGACTCAAAGATTAACCACGGCAGAAGAAAGAGGAAGGACGAAGGTCGTCCCCTATGCTTTTGTCATAGGCTCTATACGGTATGCCATGCTGAGTACCGCACCTGATGTGTGCCTTGCCACATGTCTGGCAAGAGGGTACAAAGGTGATCTAGGACTGGATCACCAGATAGCGGTCGAAATTATCCTTAGAGGAATAAGGAAATGTTTCTCGGTTATGGAGATGATAAAGAGTTCGACGTAAAGAGTTACGTCGATGCAAGCTTAACACCTATCCGGATAGCTCTGAGTAGAGATACCGGATATGTATAATGGAGCAACAATTTGGAATAGCTCCAAGTGGAACGTGGTAGCCATCTACGATATGACATAACATTTTGCGAAATACATAGGGATCTGAATATGGCAAGACCCGTTGACTACAACCTCTCTCACAAGCATAACATGATCAAACCCAGAACTCTTTGAGTGTTAATCACATAGCCATGTGAACTGGATCATTGAGTCTAGTAGACTCTCGGATGTTGATCACATGGCGATGTGACCTGTGAGTGTTAATCACATGGCGATGTGAACTAGATTATTGACTCTAGTGCAAGTGGGAGACTATTGGAAATATGCCCTAGAGGCAATAATAAATTGGTTATTATTATATTTCCTTGTTCATGATAATCGTTTATTATCCATGCTAGAATTGTATTGATAGGAAACTCAGATACATGTGTGGATACATAGACAACACCATGTCCCTAGTAAGCCTCTAGTTGACTAGCTCGTTGATCAATAGATGGTTACAGTTTCCTGACCATGGACATTGGATGTCGTTGATAACGGGATCACATCATTAGGAGAATGATGTAATGGACAAGACCCAATCCTAAGCCTAGCACAAAGATCGTGTAGTTCGTATGCTAAAGCTTTTCTAATGTCAAGTATCATTTCCTTAGACCATGAGATTGTGCAACTCCTGGATACCATAGCAGTGCTTTGGGTGTGCCAAATGTCACAACGTAACTGGGTGGCTATAAAGGTTCACTACAGGTATCTCCGAAAGTGTCTGTTGGGTTGGCACGAATCAAGACTGGGATTTGTCACTCCGTGTAAACGGAGAGGTATCTCTGGGCCCACTCGGTAGGAAATCATCATAATGTGCACAATGTGACCAAGGAGTTGATCACGGGATGATGTGTTACGGAACGAGTAAAGAGACTTGCTGGTAACGAGATTGAACAAGGTATCGGGATACCGACGATCGAATCTCGGGCAAGTACAATACCGCTGGACAAAGGGAATTGAATACGGGATTGATTGAATCCTCGACACCGTGGTTCATCCGATGAGATCATCGTGGAACATGTGGGAGCCAACATGGGTATCTAGATCCCGCTGTTGGTTATTGGCCAGAGAGTTGTCTCGGTCACGTCTGCATGGTTCCCGAACCCGTAGGGTTTACACACTTAAGGTTCGATGATGCTAGGGTTGTTAGGAAGACTTGTATGTGATTACCGAATGTTGTTCGGAGTCTCGGATGAGATCCCGGACTTCACGAGGAGTTCCGGAATGGTCCGGAGGTAAAGATTTATATATGGAAAGTTGTTGTTCGGGTTCCGGGAAAAGTTCGGTTTTTTCCGGTATTGTACCGGGAAGCTTCCGGAGGATTCCGGAGGGGTCCGGAGGTCCGGAAAATGTTCCACCACGTCCAATATAGCAGCATCGGCTGTAGGGGGCTCCCTAACCTTAATGGGCCAAGGGCACCAGCCCCCCCAAGGCCCATGCGCATGGGAGAGGGGAAACCCTAAGGGGGAGGGCCTCCACTTGACTTGGGAGGCACTCCTCCCCCCCTTGGCCGCCGCCCCAACCCTAGATGGGATCTAAAGGGGGCCATCCCCCTCTCTCCCCACCTATAAATAGTGGAGGGGTGGGAGGGCGGCCACACCCTTGAACCTGGCGCAGCCCCTCCCCTCCAATACCTCTCCTCCTCCGCGTGAGCTTGGCGAAGCCCTACCGGAGAACTGCCACTCCATCACCACCATGCCGTCGTGCAGCTGTTGGACTCTCTTCCTCAACCTCTCCCTCCTCCTTACTAGATCAAGGCGTGGGAGACGTCTCCGTTCCGTACGTGTGTTGAACGCGGAGGTGCCGTCCTTTCGGCGCTAGGATCATCGGTGATTTGGATCACGACGAGTACGACTCCATCAACCCCGTTCACTTGAACGCTTCCGCTTAGCGATCTACAAGGGTATGTAGATGCACTCTCCTTCCCCTCGTTTCTAGATTACTCCATAGATTGATCTTGGTGATGCGTAGAAAATTTTAAATTTCTGCTACGATCCCCAACACTCTGAACTCCCCTTCTCACACTCTGTTCAGGTATCGATCGTTTGTCCATTCACTTGAAACTCCCTATTGTACCTTCATATTTTTCTCTCGATGTTTTTTTTAGTTTCAACTCGAGAGATATTTCTGCCACATTCCCTGAATTGTTCACCAGATAGTTAACCCTATAAGGGTCAGTTCTCCCGAAGTTACTCTTTACTTCGGCACTTAAATCTCGGGATGAGATTTCTTGTAGTGGAGGAGATTTGTAACACCCCCAATGTCATGCTACAGTAATCACATGTTAATGGTGCCATGTCATCATGTTACTGTTGCTAATCTTCACTTGATCCAAATCACCATTCAAATTCAAATCCAATTTAATGTCAAAAATTCAAATTTGCCAAACATGAAAACTAAAATGTTCAAAGTGTGGCAAATAATCTCTGGTTATTTATCATGTTGGAACCAACCTCTTTTGGGATTCCAAAGTGCCCCTGGAAATTTATTTAGTGGTCTGCCAACATTTAAAATTGGCCTTTCCAATTTCTAGAAATGTTTAGAAAACTCATTTTGGCCTCGAACATTTTGTGACTTGTAGAAATAATGTGCTTGTTTTATGAGACAAGTTTCTTATCTAACAAAACTGTTTACAGTTTAATAGAAAACAATACCAAAGTTTTAAATAGAAAATAAAATGGAAAAGAGACCCCCTGGCCGACTGAGCCAACTGGCCGGCCCAGTCGGCCAGCCCACCCCGGCCGGCCCATCTCTCCTCGCATAACCCCCCCACCACCCGCAAACCCTAGCCCACTACCGAACCCACTCCCCCCCCCACGTTCCCCACACCCCGATCCCCCCATGCCTCTCTCCGCTCCCTCGTCTAGATCGGGGCAGAGCCTCCCCTTTTGCCGCGACGTCGCCGCCACCCCGCCGCTGCCTTGGCCTCTCCGTTGTTGACCCCGTCGCCCTCTTCGTCGCCTCCTCCCTACGCCGTCCTCGCCTCGCCGCCTCTCAGGAGCTCATCCCATCGCAGCCGCTGGAAGGAGCCCCCTCGCCGGAACCACGACGTCGCTGGACCGTCCCTGTCGTCCTCCTCAACGGCTCCAACGAGCCCCGCTGCCCTTGACCCCATGACCGCCGGTGAGGCCCCCGGCCTCTTCTCTCCCCCCGTCCCCGTATGCACGCACACGCGACCGACTGCCCGTCGTCTTCCGCCGTCCGCTCGCTGCGCCCCTGCTCCACGCCTCCCCGCTCGCGCGAGCTCTTATGCCCACGCACGCCCGCGCTACTCCGGCCGCGGCGTCGTTGCCGGTCCTCTACCATGCCCGCTCACACCCTGCTGCAAGCCCCCCTCCACCTCACGCGCGCTCGCGTCCTGTGCGCGTGACCGCACAGGCCAGGCTCGCCGCGCCGCCGCCCCCGCCTCTTGCTCCCCTCGTCGAACCCTGCCCTGCCGTCAGCCGCGCCCCTCCTTGCCCCTGCCTCGCCGGGCTTCGACCCCTCTGGCCTGTCCGCGCCGCGCCACTTAGGGCCGCGCCAGATGTGCCCAGTCGGGGCTGGCGCCCGACGCCTGTAGCCATGCCCGGCCCCGCTTGGAGCGCCCCTGAGCCCACGCCCTTCGTCGCCGGCCCCTTCCATGCCGTGGTGCCCGCGCCCCGGCGCCGCCCCGCTGTGGCCTCACTGTCGCCGGGCATAGCCCCGACCGGCCTCGCCTCCCCTCACGTCGTGGGTGCCTGGGTGCGCCCCGCACCCACACGCCCGTAGCCTATCGCCCATTTAGGCCCCGTGGGCCACTGACGTTGGGGCCCCACGCCCCCTTAAAAAAGGTTTTAAAAAATAAATAACTAAATAAAAACATTAATTAACTTAATTAATTAAGTTCAATTAACCTAACCAAATAACTAATCTAGTTAACCCTATTTAGTTAGCCTTAGTCTATCACAGGTGGGTCCCGTTGGACCCACAAGCCAGGTTTGACTCTGGTCAGCTGGGTTTGACCTGCTGACATCATGGTGATGTCATGCTGACATCACTTTTCACTGTTCTGGATAATTTTCAATTTAAATAATTAAATAAATTTCAAAATGCCTAAAACTTTGATAATTCGTATAAAATAAACCGTAGCTCGAATCGAAAAACTTTATACATGAAAGTTGCTCAGAACGATGAGATGAATCCAAATACACAGTCAGTCGTCCACCACGCCCCCAAACATAGCGAACACGCAACTTTCCCCCTCCGATTCATCTGTCCGAAAACGCGAAACTTCGGGGAAACATTCCCGGATGTTCTGCCCCTTCTCCAATATCATGTAGCTATTGGAAATATGCCCTAGAGGCAATAATAAAATGATTATTATTATATTTCCTTGTTCATGATAATTGTCTATTATTCATGCTATAATTGTGTTATCCGGAAATCATAATACATGTGTGAATACATAGACCATAACATGTCCCTAGTGAGCCTCTAGTTAACTAGCTCGTTGATCAACAGATAGTCATGGTTTCCTGACTATGGACATTGGATGTCATTGATAACGGGATCACATCATTAGGAGAATGATGTGATGGACAAAACCCAATCCTAAGCATAGCACAAGATCGTGTAGTTCGTTTGCTAGAGCTTTTCCAATGTCAAGTATCATTTCCTTAGACCATGAGATCGTGTAACTCCTAGATATGCCGTAGGAGTGCTTTGGGTGTACCAAACGTCACAACGTAACCGGGTGACTATAAAGGTATACTACAGGTATCCCCGAAAGTAGCTGTTGGGTTGACACGGATCGAGACTGGGATTTGTCACTCCATATGATGGTGAGGTATCTCTGGGCCCACTCGGTAATGCATCATCATAATGAGCTCAATGTGACCAAGTGTTTGGTCACGAGATCATGCATTACGGTACGAGTAAAGTGAATTGCCGGTAACGAGATTGAACGAGGTATTGGGATACCGACGATCGAATCTCGGGCAAGTAACGTACCGATTGACAAAGGGAATTGTATACGGGATTACTTGAATCCCCGACATCGTGGTTCATTCGATGAGATCATCGAGGAGGATCTGGGAGCCAACATGGGTATCCAGATGCCACTGTTGGTTATTGACCGGAGAGTCGTCTCGGTCATGTCTGCGTGTCTCCCGAACCCGTAGGCTCTACACACTTAAGGTTCGGTGACGCTAGGGTTGTAGAGATATTAGTATGCGGTAACCCAAAAGTTGTTCGGAGTCCCGAATGAGATCCCGGACGTCACGAGGAGTTCCGTAATGGTCCGGAGGTGAAGAATTGTATATAGGAAGTCCAGTTTCGGCCACCGGGAAAGTTTCGGGGGTCACCGGTATTGTACCGGGACCACCGGAAGGGTCCCGGGGTCCACCGGGTGGGGCCACCTATCCCGGAGGGCCCCATGGGCTGAAGTGGTAGGGGAACCAGCCCCTGGTGGGCTGTTGCACCCCCCATGGGCCTCCCCTGCGCCTAGGGATGGAAACCCTAGGGGTGGGAGCGCCCCACCTGACTTGGGGGGCAAGTCCCCCCTTGCCCCCCCCTTTGGAGATGGGATCTCCTAGGGCCGGCGCCCTCCCTAGGGGCCCTATATATAGTGGAGGGGAGGGTGGGCAGCCGCACCCAAGTCCCTGGCGCCTCCCTCTCCCCTCATAACACCTCTCCCTCTCGTTGGAGCTTGGCGAAGCCCTGCCGAGATCACCGCTGCTTCCACCACCACACCGTCATGCTGCTGGATCTCCATCAACCTCTCCTTCCCTTTGCTGGGTCAAGAAGGAGGAGACGTCTTCCCCAACCATACGTGTGTTGAACGCGGAGGTGCCGTCCGTTCGGCGCTCGGTCATCAGTGATTTGGATCACGACGAGTATGACTCCGTCAACCCCGTTCTCTTGAACGCTTCCGCTCGCGATCTACAAGGGTATGTAGATGCACTCCCCTCTCCCTCGTTGCTAGATGACTCCATAGATTGATCTTGGTGATGCGTAGAAAATTTTAAAATCCTGCTACGTTCCCCAACAGTGGCATCATGAGCTAGGTCTATGCGTAGTTTCTATGCACGAGTAGAACACAAGATGTTGTGGGCATAGA
This sequence comes from Triticum urartu, assembly GCF_003073215.2. Lineage (NCBI taxonomy): Eukaryota > Viridiplantae > Streptophyta > Magnoliopsida > Poales > Poaceae > Triticum > Triticum urartu. The sequence goes on from NC_053028.1 coordinate 674,140,208, forward strand.
TTTTGTCAATTTACTTGTCGTTACTAGTCTTATCTTGATTCGGCGGCATCGTGGGATGAAGCGGCCCGGACAGACCTTACACGTACGCTTACGTGAGACAGGTTCCACCGACTGACATGCACTAGTTGCATAAGGTCGCTAGCGGGTGTCTGTCTCTCCCACTTTAGTCGGATCGGATTCGATGAAAAGGGTCCTTATGAAGGGTAAATAGAAATTGGCATATCGCGTTGTGGTTTTGGCGTAGGTAAGAAACGTTCTTGCTAAGAAACCTATAGCCGCCACGTATAAAATTTGCAACAACAATTAGAGGACGTCTAACTTGTTTTTGCAGCATGTGACGTGTGATGTGATATGGCCAAAAGGATGTGATGAATGATATATGTGATGTATGAGATTGATCATGTTCTTGTATTAGGAATCACGACTTGCATGTCGATGAGTATGACAACCGACAGGAGCCATAGGAGTTGTCTTAATTTATTTATGACCTGCATGTCAACATAAATGTCATGTAATTACTTTACTTTACTGCTAAACCGTTAGCCACAGTAGTAGAAGTAATAGATGACAAGACAACTTCATGAAGACACGATGATGCAGATCATGATGATGGAGATCATGGTGTCATGCCGGTTACGATGATGATCATGGCGCCCCGAAGATGGAGATCAAAAGGAGCAAAATGATATTGGCCATATCATGTCACTATTTGATTGCATGTGATGTTTATCATGTTTTACATCTTATTTGCTTAGAACGACGGTAGCTTAAATAAGATGATCCCTCACAATAATTTCAAGAAAGTGTCCCCCCTAACTGTGCACCGTTGCGAAGGTTCGTTGTTTCGAAGCACCACGTGATGATCAGGTGTGATAGATTCTAACGTTCGAATACAACGGGTGTAAGCCAGATTTACACACACAATACACTTAGGTTGACTTGACGAGCCTAGCATGTACAGACATGGCCTCGGAACACGGAAGACCGAAAGGTCGAACATGAGCCGTAGAGAAGATACGATTAACATGAAGATGTTCACCGTTGATGACTAGTCTGCCTCACGTGATGATCGAACACGGCCTAGTTGACTCGGATCATGTGTCACTTAGATGACTAGAGGGATGTCTGTCTGAGTGGGAGTTCATTAAATAATTTGATTAGATGAACTTAATTATCATGAACTTAGTCTAAAACCCTTTGCAAAATTTCTTGTAGATCAAATGGCCAATGCTCATGTCAACCTCAACTTCAACGCATTCCTAGAGAAAACCAAGCTGAAAGATGATGGCAGCAACTATACGGACTAGGTCCGGAACCTGAGGATCATCCTCATAGCTGCCAAGAAAGCATATGTCCTAGAAGCACCGCTAGGTGAAGCACCCATCCTAGAGAACCAAGACGTTATAAACACTTGGCAGTCGCGTGCTGATGATTACTTCCTCGTTCAGTGCGGCATGCTTTACAGCTTAGAACCGGGGCTCCAAAAGCGTTTTGAGCAACACGGAGCATATGAGATGTTCGAAGAGCAGAAAATGGTTTTCCAAGCTCATGCCCGGGTCGAGAGATATGAAGTCTCCGACAAGTTCTACAGTTGTAAGATGGAGGAAAATAGTTCTGTCAGTGAGCACATACTCAAAATGTCTGTGTTGCACAACCGCTTGTCCCAGCTGGACATTGACCTCCTGGACGAGGCGGTCATTGACAGAATCCTTCAGTCGCTCCCACCTAGCTACAAGAGCTTTGTGATGAACTACAATATGCAGGGGATGGTGAAAACTATTCCTGAAGTATTTTCAATGCTGAAATCAGCAGAGGTGGAAATCAAAAAGGAACATCAAGTGTTGATGGTCAATAAAACCACTAGTTTCAAGAAAGCCAAGGGTAAGAAGAACTTCAAGAAGGACGGCAAGGGAGTTTCCGCGGCTGGTAAATCAGTCGCCGGGAAGAAGCCAAAGAATGGACCCAAACCTGAGACTGAGTGCTTTTATTGCAAGGGAAAGGGACACTGGAAGCGGAACTGCCCCAAATACTTAGCGGACAAGAAGGCCGGCAACACTAAAGGTATATGTGATATACATGTAATTGACGTGTACCTTACCAGTACTCGTAGTAGCTCCTGGGTATTTGATACCGGTGCGGTTGCTCATATTTGTAACTCAAAACAGGAGCTGCGGAATAAGCGGAGACTGGCGAAGGACGAGGTGACGATGCGCGTCGGGAATGGTTCCAAGGTCGACGTGATCGCTGTCGGCACGCTACCTCTACATTTACCTACGCGATTAGTTTTAAACCTCAATAATTGTTATTTAGTGCCAGCTTTGAGCATCAACATTGTATCTAGATCTCGTTTAATACGAGATGGCTACTCATTTAAATCCGAGAATAATGGTTGCTCTATTTATATGAGAGGTATGTTTTATGGTCATGCCCCGCTGGTCAATGGTTTATTCTTAATGAATCTCGAACGTGATGTTACACATATTCAGAGTGTGAGTACTAAAAGATGTAAGATTGATAATGATAGTCCCACATATCTGTGGCACTGCCGCCTTGGTCATATCGGTGTCAAACGCATGAAGAAGCTCCATACAGACGGACTTTTGGAGTCTCTTGATTTCGAATCATTTGACACGTGCAAACCATGCCTCATGGGTAAAATGACCAAGACTCCATTCTCCGGAACAATGGAGCGAGCAACCAACTTATTGGAAATTATACATACTGATGTGTGCGGTCCAATGAGCGTTGAGGCTCGCGGTGGCTATCATTATGTTCTCACTCTCACTGATGACTTAAGTAGATATGGGTATGTCTATTTGATGAAACACAAGTCTGAGACCTTTGAAAAGTTCAAGGAATTTCAGAATGAGGTAGAGAATCAACGTGACCGAAAGATAAAATTCTTACGATCAGATCATGGGGGAGAATATTTAAGTCACGAATTTGGTACGCACTTAAGGAAATGTGGAATCGTTTCACAACTCACGCCGCCTGGAACACCTCAGCGTAACGGTGTGTCCGAACATCATAATCGCACTCTATTGGATATGGTGCGATCTATGATGTCGCTCACTGATTTACCGCTATCATTTTGGGGATACGCTCTAGAGACAGCTACATTCAATTTAAATAGGGCACCGTCTAAGTCCGTTGAGATGACACCGTATAAATTATGGTTTGGGAAGAAACCTAAGCTGTCGTTTCTAAAAGTTTGGGGATGCGATGCTTATGTTAAGAAACTTCAACCTAAAAAGCTCAAACCCAAGTCGGAAAAATGTGTCTTCATAGGATACCCTAAGGAAACCATTGGGTGTACCTTTTACCTCAGATCCAAAGGCAAGATCTTTGTTGCCAAGAACGGGTCCTTTCTGGAGAAAGAGTTTCTCTCGAGAGAAGTAAGTGGGAGGAAAGTAGAACTCGATGAAGTACTGCCTCTTGAACCGGAAAGTAGCGCAGCTCAGGAAGATGTTCCTGTGGTGCCTGCACCGACTAGAGAGAAAGTTAATGATAATGATCAAGGTACTTCAGATCAAGTTGCTACTGAACTTCAAAGGTCAACAAGGACACGTTCCACACCAGAATGGTATGGCAACCCTGTCCTGGAAATCATGTTGTTAGACAACGGTGAACCTTCGAGCTATGAAGAAGCAATGGCGGGCCCAGATTCCAACAAATGGCTTGAAGCCATGCAATCCGAGATAGGATCCATGTATGAAAACAAAGTATGGACTTTGACATACTTGCCCGATGATCGGCGAGCGATAGAGAATAAATGGATCTCTAAGAAGAAGACGGACGCGGATGGTAATGTTACCATCTATAAGGCTCGACTTGTCGCTAAGGGTTATCGACAAGTTCAAGGGGTTGACTGCGATGAGACCTTCTCACCCGTAGCGAAGCTGAAGTCCGTCTGAATCATGTTAGCAATTGCCGCATACTATGATTATGAGATATGGCAAATGGACGTCAAAACGGCATTCCTTAACGGCTTTCTTAAGGAAGAATTGTATATGATGCAGCCGGAAGGTTTTGTCAATCCTAAGAATGCTAACAAGGTATGCAAGCTCCAGCGCTCCATCTATGGGCTGGTGCAAGCATCTCGGAGTTGGAACATTCGCTTTAATGAAATGATCAAAGCGTTTGGGTTTATGCAGACTTATGGAGAAGCCTGCATTTACAAGAAAGTGAGTGGGAGCTCTGTAGCATTTCTCATATTATATGTGGATGACATACTTTTGATGGGAAATGATATAGAACTTTTGGACAGTATAAGGCCTACTTGAATAAGTGTTTTTCAAAGAAGGACCTTGGAGAAGCTGCTTACATATTAGGTATTTCACAAAGCACATACCTTGATAAGATATTGAAGAAGTTCAATATGGATCAGTCCAAGAAGGGGTTCTAGCCTGTGTTGCAAGGTGTGAAATTGAGCTCAGCTCAATGTCCGACCACGGCAGAAGATAGAGAAAAGATGAGTGTCGTCCCCTATGCCTCAGCCATAGGGTCTATCATGTATGCCATGCTGTGTACCAGACCTGATGTAAACCTTGCCGTAAGTTTGGTAGGAAGGTACCAAAGTAATCCCGGCATGGAACACTGGACAGCGGTCAAGAACATCCTGAAGTACCTGAAAAGGACTAAGGATATGTTTCTCGTATATGGAGGTGACGAGGAGCTCGTCGTAAAGGGTTACGTCGATGCTAGCTTCGACACAGATCTGGATGACTCTAAGTCACAAACCGGATACGTGTATATTTTGAATGGTGGGGCAGTAAGCTGGTGCATTTGCAAGCAAAGCGTCGTGGCGGGATCTACATGTGAAGCGGAGTACATGGCAGCCTCGGAGGCATCGCATGAAGCAACTGGATGAAGGAGTTCATCACCGACCTAGGAGTCATACCCAATGCATCGGGGCCGATCACTCTCTTCTGTGACAACACTGGAGCTATTGCCCTTGCCAAGGAGCCCAGGTTTCACAAGAAGACCAGGCACATCAAGCGTCGCTTCAACTCCATCCGTGAAAATGTTCAAGATGGAGACATAGATATTTGCAAAGTACATACGGATCTGAATGTCGCAGATCCGTTGACTAAACCTCTTTCGCGAGCAAAACATGATCAACACCAGGACTCTATGGGTGTTCGATTCAGCACAATGTAACTAGACTATTGACTATAGTGCAAGTGGGAGACTGTTGGAAATATGCCCTAGAGGCAATAATAAAATGATTATTATTATATTTCCTTGTTCATGATAATTGTCTATTATTCATGCTATAATTGTGTTATCCGGAAATCATAATACATGTGTGAATACATAGACCATAACATGTCCCTAGTGAGCCTCTAATTAACTAGCTCGTTGATCAACAGATAGTCATGGTTTCCTGACTATGGACATTGGATGTCATTGATAATGGGATCACATCATTAGGAGAATGATGTGATGGACAAGACCCAATCCTCAGCATAGCACAAGATCGTGTAGTTCGTTTGCTAGAGCTTTTCCAATGTCAAGTATCATTTCCTTAGACCATGAGATCGTGTAACTCCCGGATGCCGTAGGAGTGCTTTGGGTGTACCAAACGTCACAACGTAACTGGGTGACTATAAAGGTATACTACAGGTATCCTCGAAAGTATCTGTTGGGTTGACACGGATCGAGACTGGGATTTGTCACTCCGTATGACGGAGAGGTATCTCTAGGCCCACTCGGTAATGCATCATCATAATGAGCTCAATGTGACCAAGTGTTTGGTCACAGGATCATGCATTACGGTACGAGTAAAGTGACTTGCCGGTAACGAGATTGAACGAGGTATTGGGATACCGACGATCGAATCTCGGGCAAGTAACATACCGATTGACAAAGGGAATTGTATACAGGATTACTTGAATCCTCGACATCGTGGTTCATCCGATGAGATCATCGAGGAGCATGTGGGAGCCAACATGGGTATCCAGATCCCGCTGTTGGTTATTGACCGGAGAGTCGTCTCGGTCATGTCTGCGTGTCTCCCAAACCCGTAGGGTCTACACACTTAAGGTTCGGTGACGCTAGGGTTGTAGAGATATTAGTATGCGGTAACCTGAAAGTTGTTCGGAGTCCCGGATGAGTTCCCAGACATCACGAGGAGTTCCGGAATGGTCCGGAGGTGAAGAATTGTATATAGGAAGTCCAGTTTCGGCCAGCGGGAAAGTTTCGGGGGTCACCGGTATTGTACCGGGACCACCGGAAGGGTCCGGGGGGTCCACCGGGTGGGGACACCTATTCCGGAGGGCCCCATGGGCTGAAGTGGGAGGGGAACCATCTCCTGGTGCGCTGGTGCGCCCCCCATGGGCCTCCCCCTGCGCCTAGGGTTGGAAACCCTAGGGGAGGGGGGCGCCCCACCTGACTTGGGGCGCAAGTCCCCCCTTGGCCGCCGCCCCCCCCCCCCTTGGAGATGGGATCTCCTAGGGCCGGCGCCCCCCCTAGGGGCCTTATATATAGTGGAGGGGAGGGAGGGCAGCCGCACCCAAGTCCCTGGCGCCTCCCGCTCCCCTCGTAACACCTCTCCCTCTCGTTGGAGCTTGGCGAAGCCCTGCCGAGATTACCGCTGCTTCCACCACCACGCCGTCGTGCTGCTGGATCTCCATCAACCTCTCCTTCCCTTTGCTGGATCAAGAAGGAGGAGACATCTTCCCCAACCTTACGTGTGTTGAACGCGGAGGTGTCGTCCGTTTGGCGCTCAGTCATCGGTGATTTGGATCACGACGAGTACGACTCCATCAACCTCGTTCTCTTGAACGCTTCCGCTCGCGATATACAAGGGTATGTAGATGCACTCCCCTCTCCCTCGTTGCTAGATGACTCCATAGATTGATCTTGGTGATGCGTAGAAAATTTTAATATTCTGCTACGTTCCCCAACAGTAGCACCGCGTTAAAACACATCTAGCTCTGCCTGTTGTCCTATTATGCATTGTTTGCTCTGTATTTACTGTTTCTTCCCCCTCTTCTCTCAAGTAGACCCCGAGACCGATGCCGCCCCTGTGATCGACTACGTCAACGACGACCCCTCCTTGCCAGAGCAACCAGGCAAGCAAACCCTCCTTGAGCATTTTGACATCACCCATTTCTTTCCCTCTCATGCTTGCATTAGAACTGCTGCTGCTTTATGTATGATCCTACTCTGATGCATAGCATGTTTTTGTTACCTGCTTTCATACCTTACCTGCTTATCCTAAACTTCTTAGTATAGGTTGGTTAGAGATCCATTATTGACCCCACCTTGTCCCAGTTGCCTCGCTTTATGTTCGATGACTCGATCAACGTGATCGACGTCCAGGCCCCGACACCGCACATCACTTTCCCTTTTGTTGCTCGACTCTGCAGAGTTACCATCTAGTGCCGAGAGGGTGGAACCTCATACATCACTCCTGATGAGATCTCTGTAGTGTAGCTATCTGTCGTGGTCATCGAGGATGATTTCTTCCTTAACCACTTCCGTTACGGCTCTGTCGTGCAACCCTTCAAGCGTGAACCTCGAGGGTGGATCCTCTTACGTTCACCTTGATGATAACATCGAGTGGAATTCACCGGGGGATTCCTCGGGTTTTCCCCTTGGTGTTAGACACACAGTTACTATGGTTACTATGACTTTACACTGAATCATCTTAATAAAGATGGGTCGGCCCCGAGGGGTAACCGTGCGAGCTTAATAGCGAGTGATGCGGAGTCGGGTTGACCTGGAAGGTGGCCGCGAGATATTTATGAGGCGTGGCCGGGCATTCTTATCCCTTGCCGCAAGTACTCGAGACGGGGCGATGGGGTCACATCTTTCGTGAGTCTCTGCTTGTTACCGAGCGTTCCTAATCCACTACGATTTGGATATTTGATCTGAGGGGCCTCGGCCTGATAGCACTAACCATCATGTGGGCATAGTATGGGCGTTCTGCGTCGTATGCATCAGCCGAAGCTTAATAGACGTCAGCGACTGAGCGGCGCGCGCCGGGTTGGACTGGTAAGCACCTGCCTTTTTGAAAAAGGTAGCTAGGTCTGCTCACCGGTCGCGTACGCAATGTGCAGGAGTTCCCGGGGAGATGTCACATGACCCCTAGGGGCATAGGTTTAGTCTGGCGTATTGACCTCTCTATTAAGCCTATGTCGGGTTGCGGCATATTGTTTGGCCGAGGCCGGGCATGACCCAGGAAAGTGTGGTCGGCCGGAGTTAATCGAGCATGGTGGGTAAGTTGGTGCACCCCTGCAGGGAAGAAAACATCTATCGATAGCCTGTCCTACGGTAACGGACACTTGGAGTTGTATCCCGATCGAGACAACTAGAATTGGATACTTGAGATGAGAAATGGATATGAAAAATGGATAGTATGACTCTGGGATTTCTTTCTCGTAGGGTGTCGAGAAAGGATCTCTGGCCGAGGTTGATAACACTACTACTGCTTTACATTATGTTGATCTGTACTCTTCTATATGCTGCAAGATGCTTGAAGATGCTAGTCTTCGATAGGCTAGGCTTTCCTCTTCTTTTCTGGCATTTTGCAGTTTAGTCCACCGATACAATGCATTCCTTTGATACAGATGCATACTTAGTTTAGATCTGATGTAAGTCTTGCGAGTACTTTGAATGAGTACTCACGGTTGCTTTGCTACCCCCCTTTTCCCCCATACCCGATTGTTGCGACCAGTTGACGGATCCCAGGAGCCAGACGACACCACTGATGACTACTGCTACCCCAAGGGTGCCTACTACTACGTGACGGCCGCTGACGATCTGGAGTAGTTAGGAGGCTCCCAGGCAGGAGGCCTTGCCTTTTCAATCGATGTTGCTTTTGTGCTAGCCTTCTTAAGGCAAACTTGTTTAACTCATGTCTGTACTCAGATATTGTTGCTTCCGCTGACTCTTGTGTAGTCGAGCTTATGCATTCGAGCCCTCGAGGCCCCTGGCTTGTAATATAAAGCTTGTATTATTTTTAATTTGTGTCTAGAGTTGTGTTGTGATATCTTCTCGTGAGTCCTGGATCTTGATCGTACACATTTGCGTGTATGATTAGTGTACGATTGAATCGGGGGCGTCACATAAATCCACAATTCATCTGATCTCGGCAAACACACCGCAAAAGAGTATTACATCGAATAGATCTCCAAGAACATCGAGGAGAAAATGGTATTGAGAATCAAAGAGAGAGAGAGAGAGAAAAGCCATCTAGTTACTAGCTATGGACCCGTAGGTCCAAAATAAACAACTCACGGTTCATCGGAAGGGCAATAGAGTTGATGTAGAAGCCCTCCGTGATTTAATCCCCCTTCAACATGATGCCAGAAAAGGCCCCTAGATGAGATCTCACGGGTACAGAAGGTTGCGGCGGTGAAAAAGTGTTTTCATGGCTTGTTCTGGTGGTTTGGGGATATAAGAGTATATATAGGAGAATGAAGTAGGTCGGTGAAGTCACGAGGGGCCCACAAGGGTGGGGGCGCGCCCTCCGTCCTTGTGGCCACCTCGTGGCTCTTCTGCCTTCATCTCCAAGTCTCCTGGTTGTCTTCTGGTCCAAGAAAAAACATCACGAAGGTTTTATTCCGTTTGGACCCGTTTGGTATTCCTTCTCTGTGAAACTCAAAAACAAGGAAAAACAGGAACTGGCATTGGCTCTAGGTTAATAGGGTAGTCCAAAAAATAATATAAAATAGCATATTAATGCTTATAAAACATTCAAAACAGATAATATAATAGTATAGAACAATAAAAAATTATAGATACATTGGAGACGTATCAGGCAACGAAGCCCGCCGCGAAGGAGGTATGTGACTCCCTCAAGGTGAGCTTCATAGGTGCCGATCGGTTGCAGGTGGCGCGGCTCGCGACTCTCGGCGGCGAATTTGACCGCCTATAGATGGAGGCCGGCAACGAGCTCGATGTGTATGCCATCAAGGTAAATAGCATGGTGGCAATGTTGGAAATATGCCCTAGAGGCAACAATAAATTGGTTATTATTATATTTCCTTGTTCATGATAATCGTTTATTATCCATGCTATAATTGTATTGATAGGAAACTCAGATACATGTGTGGATACATAGACAACACCATGTCCCTAGTAAGCCTCTAGTTGACTAGCTCGTTAATCAATAGATGGTTACGGTTTCCTGACCATGGACATTGGATGTCGTTGATAACGGGATCACATCATTAGGAGAATGATGTGATGGACAAGACCCAATCCTAAGCATAGCACTAGATCGTGTAGTTCGTATGCTAAAGCTTTTCTAATGTCAAGCATCATTTCCTTAGACCATGAGATTGTGCAACTCCCGGATACCGTAGGAGTGCTTTGGGTATGCCAAACGTCACAACGTAACTGGGTGGCTATAAAGGTACACTACAGGTATCTCCGAAAGTGTCTGTTGGGTTGGCACGAATCGAGACTGGGATTTGTCACTCCGTGTGACGGAGAGGTATCTCTGGGCTCACTCGGTAGGACATCATCATAATGTGCACAATGTGATCAAGGAGTTGATCACGAGATGATGTGTTACGGAACGATTAAAGAGACTTGCCGGTAACGAGATTGAACAAGGTATCGGGATACCGACGATCGAATCTCGGGCAAGTATCGTACCGCTAGACAAAGGGAATTGTATACGGGATTGATCGAATCCTCGACATCGTGGTTCATCCGATAAGATCATCGTGGAACATGTGGGAACCAACATGGGTATCCAGATCCCGCTGTTGGTTATTGACCGGAGAACGTCTCGGTCATGTCTGCATGGTTCCCGAACCCGTAGGGTCTACACACTTAAGGTTAGATGACGCTAGGGTTATAAAGGAAGTTTGTATGTGGTAACCAAAAGTTGTTCGGAGTCCCGGATGAGATCCCGGACGTCACGAGGAGTTCCGTAATGGTCCGGAGGTAAAGAATTATATATAGGAAGTGCTATTTCGGCCATCGGGACAAGTTTCGGGGTCACCGGTATTGTACCGGGACCACCGGAAGGGTCCCGGGGGTCCACCGGGTGGAGCCACCTGCCCCGGGGGCCACATGGGCTGTAGGGGTGTGCTCCTTGGCCTATATGGGCCAAAGGCACCAGCCCCAAGAGGCCCATGCGCCAAGGGATAAGGAAAGGAAGAGTCCTAAAGGGGGAAGGCACCTCCTAGGTGCCTTGGGGAGGAGGGACTCCTCCCTAGCCACACCCTTCCTTGGAGGAAGGGCCAAGGCTGCGCCCCCCTCCCTCTCCCTTGGCCCTATATATAGTGGGGGGAAGGGAGGGCAGCCGCACCTAAGCCCTGGCGCGTCCCTCTCCCTCCCGTGACACATCTCCCTCCTCCCGTGGTGCTTGGCGAAGCCTGCAGGATTGCCACGCTCCTCCACCACCACCACGCCGTTGTGCTGCTGCTGGATGGAGTCTTCCTCAACCTCTCCCTCTCTCCTTGCTGGATTAAGGCATGGGAGACGTCACCGGGCTGTACGTGTGTTGAACGCGGAGGTGCCGTCCGTTCGGCACTAGGATCTCCGGTGATTTGGATCACGACGAGTACGACTCCTTCAACCCCGTTCTCTTGAACGCTTCCGCATAGCGATCTACAAGGGTATGTAGATGCACTCTCCTTCCCCTCGTTGCTGGTTTCTCCATAGATAGATCTTGGTGACACGTAGGAAAATTTTGAATTTCTGCCACGTTCCCCAACAGTGGCATCATGAGCTAGGTCTGTGCGTAGTTACTATGCACGAGTAGAACACAAAGTAGTTGTGGGCGTTGATTTTGTTCAATATGCTTACCGTTACTAGTCCAATCTTGATTCGGCGGCATCGTGGGATGAAGCGGCCCGGACCAACCTTACACGTACGCTTACGTGAGACCGGTTCCACCGACAAACATGCACTAGTTGCATAAGGTGGCTGGCGGGTGTCTGTCTCTCCCACTTTAGTCGGATCGTATTCGATGAAAAGGGTCCTTATGAAGGGTAAATAGCAATTGGCATATCACGTTGTGGTTTTGCGTAGGTAAGAAACGTTCTTGCTAGAAACCCATAGCAGCCACGTAAAACATGCAAACAACAATTAGAGGACGTCTAACTTGTTTTTGCAGGGTATGCTATGTGATGTGATATGGCCAAAGGATGTGATGAATGATATATGTGATGTATGAGATTGATCATGTTCTTGTAATAGGAATCACGACTTGCATGTCGATGAGTATGACAACCGGCAGGAGCCATAGGAGTTGTCTTTATTTATTTATGACCTGCGTGTCAACTTAAACATCATGTAATTACTTTACTTTATTGCTAAAGTGTTAGCCATAGTAGTAGAAGTAATAGATGACGAGACAACTTCAAGAAGACACGATGATGGAGGAGATCATGGTGTCATGCCGGTGACAAGATGATCATGGAGCCCCAAGATGGAGATCAAAGGAGCTATATGATATTGGCCATATCATGTCACTATTATTTGATTGCATGTGATGTTTATCATGTTTATACATCTTGTTTGCTTAGAACAACGGTAGTAAATAAGATGATCCCTCATTAAAATTTCAAGAAAGTGTTCCCCCTAACTGTGCACCGTTGCGACAGTTCGTTCGTTTCTAAGCACCACGTGATGATCGGGTGTGATAGATTCCAACGTTCACATACAACGGGTGTAAGACAGATTTACACACGCGAAACACTTAGGTTGACTTGACGAGCCTAGCATGTACAGACATGGCCTCGGAACACAGAAGACCGAAAGGTCGAGCATGAGTCGTATAGAAGATACGATCAACATGAAGATGTTCACCGACGTTGACTAGTCCGTCTCACGTGATGATCGGACACGGCCTAGTTGACTCGGATCATGTAATCACTTAGATGACTGGAGGGATGTCTATCTGAGTGGGAGTTCATAAGATGAACTTAATTATCCTGAACATAGTCAAAAGGTCTTCACAAATTATGTCGTAGCTCGCGCTTCAGTTCTACTGTTTAGATATGTTCCTAGAGAAAATTTAGTTGGAAGTTGATAGTAGCAATTATGCGGACTAGGTCCGTAAACTGAGGATTGTCCTCACTGCTTCATAGAAGGCTTATGTCCTTAATGCACCGCTCAGTGTGCTGAACCTCGAACGTCGTCTGTGGATGTTGCGAACATCTGACATACACATTTTGATAACTACGTTATAGTTCAGTTAAACGGTTTAGAGTTGAGGCACCGAAGACGATTTGAAACGTCGCGAAACATATGAGATGTTTCGAGGGCTGAAATTGGGATTTCAGGCTTGTGCCCACGTCAAGAGGTATAAGACCTCCGACGATTTTCTTAACCTGCAAACTAAGGGAGAAAAGCTCAATTGTTGAGCTTGTGCTCAGATTGTCTGAGTACAACAATCATTTGAATCGAGTGGGAGTTGATCTTCCAGATGAGATAATGATGTTTCTCCGAAGTAATTACCACCAAGCTGCTAGAGCTTCGTGATGAACTATAACATATCGAGGACATATATGATGATCTTTGAGATATTTGTGATGTTTGACACCACAAAAGTAGAAATCAAGAAGGAGCATCAATTGTTGATGGTTGGTGAAACCACTAGTTTCAAGATGGGCAAGGGCAAGAAGGGATACTTCATGAAACGGCAATTCAGCTGCTGCTCTAGTGAAGAAACCCAAGGTTGAACCCAAACCCGAGACTAAGTACTTCTGTAATAAGGGGAACAACCACTGGAGCAGAATTACCCTAGATACTTGGTAGATTAGAAGGCTGGCAAGGTCGATAGAAGTATATTGGATATACATTGTGTTGATGTGTACTTTACTAGTACTCCTAGTAGCACCAGGGTATTAGATACCGGTTCGGTTGCTAAGTGTTAGTAACTCGAAATAAAAGCTACGGAATAAACGGAGACTAGCTAAAGGTGAGCTGACGATATGTGTTGGAAGTGTTTCCAATGTTGATATGATCAAGCATCACACGCTCCCTCTACCATCGAGATTGGTGTTAAACCTAAATAATTGTTATTTGGTGTTTGCGTTGAGCATAAACATGATTGGATTACGTCTATCGCAATACGGTTATTCATTTAAGGAGAATAATGGTTACTCTATTTATTTGAATAATACCTTCAATGGTGTTGCACCTAAAATGAATGGTTTATTGAATCTCGGTCGTAGTGATATGAAAAGTTTGAGACATGCGAACCATGTCTATTGGTGTATATGCATGAAGAAACTCCATGCAAATGGACCGTTTGGACTCACTTGATTTTTGAATCACTTGAGACATGCAAATCATACCACATGGGCAAGATGACTGAAAGCCTCGGTTTCAGTAAAATGGAACTGGAAAGCAACTTGTTGGAAGTAATACATTTTGATGTGTGCAGTCCAATGAGTGCTGAGGCGTGTAGTGGATATCGTTATGTTCTTACTTCACAGATGATTTGAGTAGATGTTGAGTATATTTACTTGATCAATCACGAGTCTGAATTATTGAAAGGTTCAAGTAATTTCAGGGTGAAGTTGAAAGATCGTCGTGACAAGAGGATAAAGTATCTATGATATGATCATAGAGATGAATATCTGAATTACGAGTTTGGCACAGAATTAAGACATTGTGGAAATTTGTTTCACAACTGATACAGCCTGGAACACCATAGTGTGATGGTGTGTCCGAACATCATAACTGCACCCTATTGGATATGATGCATACCATGATGTCTCTTATCGAATTACCACAATAGTTTATGGGTTAGGCATTAGAGACAACCACATTCACTTTAAAAGGGGCACCACGTAATTCCGATGAGATGACACCGTATGAACTATGGTTTAGAGAAACCTAAGTTGTCATTTCTTAAAAGTTTGGGGCTGCGACACTTATGTGAAAAAAGTTTCAGGCTGATAAGCTCGAACCCAAAGCGGATAAATGCATCTTCATAGGACACCCCAAACAGTTGGGTATACCTCCTGTCTCAGATTTGAAAGCAATAAGGGATTTTTTCTAGAATCGGGTCCTTTCTCGAGGAAAAGTTTCTCTCGAAAGAATTGAGTGGGAGGATGGTGGAGACTTGATGAGGTTATTGAACCGTCTCTTCAACTAGTGTGTGGCAGGGCACAGGAAGTTGTTCCTGTGGCACCTACACCAATTGAAGTGGAAGCTTATGATAGTGATCATGAAACTTCAGATCAAGTCACTACCAAACCTCGTAGGATGACAAGGATGCGTACTACTTCAGAGTGGTACGTCATCCTGTCTTGGAAGTCATGTTGCTAGACAACAATAAACCTACGAGCTATGGAGAAGCGACAGTGGGCCCGGATTTCGATAAATGGCTCGAGGCCATATAATCCGAGAGAGGACCCATATATGAAAACAAAGTGTAGACTTTGGAAGAACTACTTGATGGTCGTAAGGCTGTTAGGTACATATGGATTTTAAAAGGAAGACGGACGATGATGGTAAGTATCACCATTAAGAAAGCTCGACTTGTCGTTAAGATGTTTTCCGACAAGTTCAAGGAGTTGACTACGATGAGACTTTCTCACCCGTAGCGATGCTAAGAGTCTGTTGGAATTATATTAGCGATTAGTGCATTATTTATGAAATCTTGCAGATAGGATGTCAAAACATTGTTTCCTCGATGATTTTCTTGAGGAAAGGTTGTATGTGATACAAACGGAAGGTTTTGTCAATCCTGAAAGATGCTAACAAGTATGCAAAGCTCCAGCAATCCTTCTAAGGACTGGAGTAAGCATCTCGGAGTTGGAATGTATGCTTTGATGAGATGATCAAAGATTTTGGGTGTATACAAAGTTTATGAGAAACTTGTATTTCCAAAGAAGTGAGTGGGAGCACTATAGAATTTCTGATGAGTATATGTTGTTGACAATTGTTGATCAGAATGACGTAGAATTTCTGGAAAGCATATAGGGTTATTTGGAAAGTGTTTTTCAATTGAAAGCCTGGATTAAGCTACTTGAACATTGAGCATCAAGATCTATAAGGATAGATCAAAACGCTTAATGGTACTTTCAAATGAGCACATACCTTGACATGATCTTGAAGGTGTTCAAGATGGATCAGTCAAAGAAGGAGTTCTTGCCTGAGTTGTAAGGTATGAAGTTAAGACTTAAAGCTCGACCACGGCAAAATAGAGAGAAAGGACGAAGGTCGTCCCCTATGCTTAAGACGTAGGCTCTACAGTATGCTATGTTGTGTACCGCACCTGAAGTGTGCCTTGCCATGAGTCAGTCAAGGGGTACAAGAGTGATCCAAGAATGGATCACAGGACAGCGGTCAAAGTTATCCTTAGTAACTAGTGGACTAAGGAATTTTCTCGGTTATGGAGGTGATAAAGAGTTCGACGTAAAGAGTTACGTCGATGCAAGCTTAACACCTATCCGGATAGCTCTGAGTAGAGGTACCGGATACGTATAATGGAGCAACAATTTAGAATAGCTCCAAGTAGAACAGTTATTTGAAATGGCTCCAAATGTAGCATAGTAGTTGCATCTACAAGATGACATAGAAATTTGTGAAGTACATACGGATCTGAATGTTGCAGACCCATTGATTAAAACCTCTCTCACAAGCAACATGATCAGACCCAGAACTCATTGAGTGCTAATCACATAGTGATGTGAACTAGATTATTGACTCTAGTAAACTCTTTGGATGTTGGTCACATGGCGATGTGACATGTGAGTGTTAATCATATGGCGATATGAACTAGATTATTGACTCTAGTGCAAGTGGGAGACTATTGGAAATATGCCCTAGAGGCAATAATAAATTGGTTATTATTATATTTCCTTGTTCATGATAATCGTTTATTATCCATGCTATAATTGTATTGATAGGAAACTCAGATACATGTGTGGATACATAGACAACACCATGTCCCTAGTAAGCCTCTAGTTGACTAGCTCGTTGATCAATAGATGGTTACGGTTTCCTGACCATGGACATTGGATGTCGTTGATAACGGGATCACATCATTAGGAGAATGATGTGATGGACAAGACCCAATCCTAAACATAGCACTAGATCGTGTAGTTCGTATGCTAAAGCTTTTCTAATGTCAAGTATCATTTCCTTAGACCATGAGATTGTGCAACTCCCGGATACCGTAGGAGTGCTTTGGGTATGCCAAACTTCACAACGTAACTGGGTGGCTATAAAGGTACACTACAGGTATCTCTGAAAGTGTCTATTGGGTTGGCACGAATCGAGACTGGGATTTGTCACTCCGTGTGACGGAGAGGTATCTCTGGGCCCACTCGGTAGGACATCATCATAATGTGCACAATGTGATCAAGGAGTTGATCACGGGATGATGTGTTACGGAACGAGTAAAGAGACTTGCCGGTAACGAGATTGAATAAGGTATCGGGATACCGACGATCGAATCTCGGGCAAGTATCGTACCGCTAGACAAAGGGAATTGTATACGGGATTGATCGAATCCTGGACATCGTGGTTCATCCGATAAGATCATCGTGGAACATGTGGGAACCAACATGGGTATCTAGATCCCGCTGTTGGTTATTGACCGGAGAATGTCTCGGTCATGTCTGCATGGTTCCCGAACCCGTAGGGTCTACACACTTAAGGTTCGATGACGCTAGGGCTATAAAGGAAGTTTGTATGTGGTAACCAAAAGTTGTTCGGAGTCCCGGATGAGATCCCGGATGTCACGAGGAGTTCCGGAATGGTCCGGAGGTAAAGAATTATATATAGGAAGTGCTATTTCGGCCATCGGGACAAGTTTCGGGGTCACCGGTATTGTACCGGGACCACCGGAAGGGTCCCGGGGGTCCACCGGGTGGGGCCACCTGCCCCGGGGGCCACATGGGCTGTAGGGGTGTGCGCCTTGGCCTATATGGGCCAAAGGCACCAGCCCCAAGAGGCCCATGCGCCAAGGGATAAGGAAAGGAAGAGTCCTAAAGGGGGAAGGCACCTCCTAGGTGCCTTGGGGAGGAGGGACTTCTCCCTAGCCGCACCCTTCCTTGGAGGAAGGGCCAAGGCTGCCGCCCCCCCCCCCTCTCCCTTGGCCCTATATATAGTGGGGGGAAGGGAGGGCAGCCGCACCTAAGCCCTGGCGCGTCCCTCTCCCTCCCGTGACACATCTCCCTCCTCCCGTGGTGCTTGGCGAAGCCCTGCAGGATTGCCACGCTCCTCCACCACCACCACGCCGTTGTGCTGCTGCTGGATGGAGTCTTCCTCAACCTCTCCCTCTCTCCTTGCTGGATCAAGGCATGGGAGACGTCACCGGGCTGTACGTGTGTTGAACGCGGAGGTGCCGTCCGTTCGGCACTAGGATCTCCGGTGATTTGGATCACGACGAGTACGACTCCTTCAACCCCGTTCTCTTGAACGCTTCCGCATAGCGATCTACAAAGGTATGTATATGCACTCTCCTTCCCCTCGTTGCTGGTTTCTCCATAATAGATCTTGATGACACGTAGGAAAATTTTGAATTTCTGCTACGTTCCCCAACAGGCAAGGTATGTGGCGCTCGGGGCTACTCTGGACGACGCCACCACGGTGAAAAAACTGCTCGACACCGTGCCAGACCGGCTGTATGCCACGGTGGCCGGCATCGAACAGTTTTACGACGTCGAGAAGATGGCATTCGAGGAGGCGCTCGAGCGGCTGAAGACATTTGAAGAGTTGACGCGGTAGCACCCGCAGGTTGGCGTCGAGCGGGCGGACGGGCAGCTACTACTCACGACGGCACAATGGGCAGGACGGGAGCAAAGGCAGGGTGGAGGCGGCTACATCCACAACGACGACAACACTGGCAGCGCAACGTCGGGTAGCAGAGGGAGGTGTCGTGGCCGCTGCTACAACTATGGACAACACGGCCACTTCAAACGGGACTGCACGAAGCCGAGGAAGGGTGCGGCGGCGGAACAAGCTCTCCTTGCTGACGTTGACATCGACAGTATAACGCTCCTCCGAGCTGTGGCCTAGGGGGTCTGTGTTGGGTAAATAAGCCACGGCCATGTGTCAAGGCATAGTCTGAGTTGTGTCCAGGCTTAGTCCGACCAATGTCTAGGCTTAGTTCGGCTAGTGTATGGGAGCATGTGTGTGCGGTGAGTGTGTTGGACGCGAGTCCGTGGCAGCGCCCAGTCCTTGGCGAGTGTGCGTGCGTTCGTGACTGTTGGCGAGGAAACAGAAGGTGTGACCACGTCGCCTGCGCTGGAAGTGCCTGCGTCGTCCGCGTCGGAGCACAGCGGGGGCGCGAGTCAGGGGGTGTGGGACGTGGCTAGTGGGTTGAATGGACGCGTTATGGGCGCAGGCGTATAAGACTCCCCCACCCCTGTGTATTGCCTTGTGGCCCGAGTTGTGGCTTGAGGAAAACAGTTGTTGTTGCGGGGGCATTCATGCGCCGGGAAAATCTTGTCGTGTCCACCGTGCTCTCTCTGATCTTCTTTCTTCTTCTTCTCGGTTTGGGGCAAGGGTGAGCGCGAGACAGGGAAACACGCTCGTGAATAAGGATAATAATAAGAATACAAGAAAAACACAAATGAGAGTGAAATGGAAAACAAGAATAGAGAAAAAAATGATATGTCATCCAATATAAATTAGTTACAAAGTGTTTACATATAAAATAGAAAAGGTTAATCAGAAAGTAAGAAAATATTGATAGAGAGAAAATAAAAAAGTAATAAAAACAGAAAAGAAACCAAATGATAACAATAACAGGAAAACGAAATGCAAAAAAAAGCTCACCTTGTTTCAGCTTCTCTCCCACATCCACATGTACGTATAGCCCAGGACAACAACGGAAAAGTTGAAAAGCCCGTACTAGTTTCAAAAGACGAACAGAGAGTTTTTAACAGACGAAACACGATACGAGACATCAGATCAAGGGATGTTGCTGAATCAGACGTGGGTCCAGCTCACGTCTCTTCACGCGGCCGTGTCTATATATTGAAGGCGTCGGCCAAACCTAGCTAACATGAAGAACATATGACTTCTACTCTGCCTCCACGTGCACTGCCCACCATCATTTCACTCGTTGCTGCTGCCACAAACGATCTTGGCCCGTCCACCAAGTGCACAACTATACAGGAGAGAAGACCTACGAAACCCCGTCCCTTAAGATCCTATATGAGAGAGGGGCGAGTAGGTTTTTTGAGGAGCATTTTCTACGCGCTTGCTCGCCGCCGTACTTCTACGTCCACTACATCGTTTACACCCACGTCGTCTTCATCGTCACCATGTCGACCGCCATCGAACTTGACCGACTCACTGCAGAGAAGGCCGATGCCGACAAGAAGGCCCCTGAGGATACCACAGCCGCAGCCGCCGCCGCAGCTTCATTCTAGCCTATTGGAGGTTAGCTCCTGATATTTATTTCTGTGTCTGCCGTATTAGTTTAGTTGCGTAGATCTTTCTACTATGTATCTAGTACATGCTTACACGATAAAATATCAGTCTATGTTTAATACTACTGTTGCCATGCTCATGATTTATTTTTGAATTAAATTAATCAAAAAATTACTAATATACTCAACAAACCCATCGATTTAGTTCAGGGTCTTTAGACAGCGGCACAACCAGAACACAGTGTACCTACTCCCTCCGTTTCTTTTTAGTCTGCATATAAGATTTGGTCAAAGTCAAGTTTTGTAAAGTTTAACTAACTTTATATTGAAAAATATAAACATTGACAATATGAAATCAATATTATCAGATGCATCACAAAATGTATTTTCATATTATATAGTTTTAATGTTGTAGATGTTTATATTTTTTTATATAAATTTGGTCAAACTTTGTGTAGTTTGACTTTGACCAAATCTTATATGCGAAGTAAAAAGAAACGGAGGGAGTATGTCGTACCAGGTTAGCTCCCGATTACCTAGCGCGGCCGCTGGCCGGCGGTGGCGGAGACAAGTATAGGGAAATTAGGGCTATAACCCTAGGCCTAGTACTAAGATTCCTTGTAATCCCTTTCTACAAAGTAATGAAAAATTAAAGAATTTGATGTTCAAGCTTGCTCAGCCCTAGGCGTAACTCGCTGCTAGCTTCGCCACTGCTGGCCGGCCATGGCTGACCCATGCCATTCTCCTCGTCCTATATATACCTGACCCGGCTCAACACCAAAGAGCAGGGCCGAAACACACACACACACAACAGAGGCAAAAAAAAAAAACACCTAAAACCTTAAACCTCCATCATGCGCGCGCGCTTTCTGGTCGAAGCGAGCCGCCAGATCGTGGCCACACGATCATGCCCGAATAGCCGCGCGGGTGGGTCACAGGTGCCATCTGGTCGGGCCCCCTCACGGCTGGCATCTGTCGTTATCCCCTCACCTCCACGCACTTCGTATCCATCCCCTTCGCATCGGCCGCCGGCGCCGCCGCCAGCTCACGTCGGTCGCCTCTGCCGCCACATCTCCCGCGGCCACCCCCGCCCCAACTTGCGCCGGCCGCCGCCGACCCACCTTGCTAGCAGAGGCGCCGCTGTCGGTGCCCACCGCGACGCACCGGCCGCGCCATGAACCCGTTGGGAAGCTGATGGCTCGATGTCGCGTAGATGAACCTTCTGACGCAGTACAGACCCGGGTTGGATGCTGGAACCTTGTTGAACAACGAGCCCAGGCGAGCGATGCGGGTCCTGTAGCTCGCCTCTTACGCTGCCTGAGCGAAGAAGATGAGAGGCAGGTTCTTAATTTGCCTCGTGCCGCAGGCTGAAGCTGGTGGTCGCTTAATCGAAGCAGGTGAGCAGGCGACGACGTCAAATTGGTAGAAAGATGTAGTTGGTGGCTTAATCGAAGCTGTAGGGCGGTGGTTTAATCGAAGCTAGGCTCGGCGGTAGATGCATTTAGATGTACTGCTGCTTCACGTTGGTAGATACACATAGTGATGTTGATTTGCTACTTGGATCTACATATTTTTGCGGAATCAATAACTCCCGAACGTCCGGGCTGTGGCTACTTGTCCCGAACGCCTCGCTCGCCGTCAGATCGTGCTGCATGAGTCTGAGGAAAAAGACTTCCACGTCAAGTTTGCAGATCGTTCGGTCTATCTGTTTGTCGGCCCGAACGCGTGAGACCAGCTATCCCCACGACCCCCACTCTCTCCTCACGGACGCCCGACAAGACAACAACCTCCTCCGCCATGCGCCGTCTTCTCCGGCCGCCGCCGGCGATTTGTCACCACCGGACAGAGAGACCGTCTCCCCCGCGACCGGCCTCGGGAGCCTCCATGTCCGCTCCTTTGCAGCTCCGCGGATCAGCATCGCGCGCCATCCCCGATGGCCCTGGAGCCGCCGCAATGCTGGTCAACGCGCTCCTGGAGGAGGCCGAGCACTGCGGCGACACCTGCTCTCCTGCTCTGCCGCGGCGGGCGTCGAGGCCGCCTCCCCTCGTCGAGGTCTTCGCGCGAACCGTCAGGCCTCCGTCGCGCTCCGAGTCAACCTCCTTATGCAAGCTCCTCGCCGACCGACTCGAGGTGCCGTCGCGGGAAGAGAGCCGAGCGCCGCCTGCTCGCCCGTGCTGACGTGACCGACGTGGGGGCCGCCTATCTACACGTGGTTCTCGTGCGCTGCGGCGAGCACAAGGCGCCGCGCTCCGGGTGAATGCAGCTACCGACGACGACGAGACTGAAGGTATTTTGCCACTGTTTTCCCTCTGCCACCACCCGCCACCCCCCATTGAAATTGCTCTACACTCCCATCAGTACTCCAGAATCGTAGTCATTTAGTTGCAGGTCTGCTCCTAGTTTGTGAATCCGCTGTTATTACTCTGCAGAAACAAAGCATACAAGAGAAGTATTCTTTCAGCAAGCGAAGAGCTACTTTTATTTGAGTTATGATGATGCAAAAATGAGTCCACATCCCTACTATTTTTAGCCTACAGCAACACTACTTTGACTCACTGATGACGAAAACACCAGTGTTTTTGGATTATTTCTTACCATATATGTTCATAAATGACGGCAAATTCATGTGATTTTGCCATGGCAACTTTTGTGTAAACATGAAGTTGGCATCCTGGCTTAAAAATCTGTTGATTTTTGTATTTTTTTGATTGTCTAGTTTGATTGTTGTTGCTTTTTGTACTTGTGCAGCAACAGAGTAAATTCTCATCAATTTTTCGACATCAACAAATTGTAGCTACCATGTTTCGTAAAGTGAATAGTTGCCATGGCAAATTTGCCACGTTTTTGCTATGATTCTTTTTCAGACCATGGTAAATTGATATTCACTCTTTTATAGATCGTTTTGCCATGTATGTTCTCAAATTTTTGCCATGTATTTCAGAACTCTAATTAGAGATCTCTAAAATTGCCATGACAAATGATTTATAATACATATCATTTTTTCTAAATTTATCTTGATTTACTTCGCTTAATTTGAATATGACCACGGGGGATTCACTATGAATTGCAGATCGTTTGCCATGGCTAATTATAATCAATTGACATGGCAATTTTACAATCTTGTATACATGGCAAATTTTAGTAGATAGTTGCCATGGCAAATAATTTAGAGAGAAGGATTTAAGACTAAGCATGTACCATGCTATATATTTTTTTCTTAAATTTGTTGTCTCACTGTATAATTTTTCTTAAATTTTCTTGGAAGATGGCAAATATAGTTATCAAATCATGGCAAATTTAGTTCTCGGATCATGGAAAATTAATTGATTTCTTGGCATGTCAACTTTTTATTTTGAATCATGGCGCAATTTTACTGTTTTCTACCGTGGCATTTTATTGGTAGACCATGGCAACTAATCTTATGCTTTTTTCCATGTAAACTTCAAAATTTTAGTTAATTGAACATGGCAAATTTAGTTTACGCATTGTAGCAAATTTGCTTCCTGTAAGATGGCAAATATAGATATCGAATCATGGCAAATTTAGTTTCCAGATCATGGTAAATTCATTGCTTTCTTGCCATGGCAACTTTTGATTTTTATAATTGTCCGCTATAATTCTTTAAATTGTCAAAAATAACACAAAATGGCAAATATTGCCGTGGCAAGTTTTACTAATTATTTCACTTTATTAACATGGCGAATTTTGCCTAAATCCCCATGGCAATTTCTTAACATTTATTGCCATGGCAAGTTTTACTATTTATTTGCCATGGCAAATTTACCTAAATCCCCATAGCAATATTTAACTTTAATTGCTATGGCAAGTTTAATATTTATTTGACTTTTATTAACATGGCAATATTGAATTTTTATTGTCATGGCAAGTTTTACTATTTATTTTTCCATGGCTAATATACATTCAGTAACATGTCAGATTTACCTAAATCCCTATGGGAATATTTAACTTTTATTTCCATGGCAAGTTCTACTTTTTATTTGCCGATGCCAAATTGACCCTTATTATCATGGTAAACTTACCTAAATTCCCATGGAAATTTTTAAGTTTTATTGCCATGGCAAGTTTTACTATTTATTTGACCTTAGTAACATGGCAATTTTTACTTTTTTTGCCATGTCAATTATATGCAGATTTTAATACGATTTTGTGTTTTTTCACGCACATTTTTCGCAGGCATTACATGTAAATTTAAGTCAAAATACCATTGACATTTTTTGCTATGAATGTGCAATATGCAAATTATTATTGTTTGTGTGATAGAAAATGCCATGACATTTTCTTTTTTCTTTTTTGGGTTATTGTTAAAATGTATTCTTGTTCACGCATGGCATTTTTCTGTGTTTGAAAGTTGATGGCATCTTTTCACTTAACAAAGAATTATTTTTTTTCTTTTGTCAGAGCAAAAAAAGGAAAATCTAGGCTTTTTTCTTCTTTTTTTCGTTTCTGGGCTTTTTTGGCCCAATTTTTTTGGTCGAGATTTTTTGTTTTCTGTTAGAGATCAGTTTTTGTCTAAAAATATGTTAGCGATCAGTTTGTCTACGTGGAGCGTTCAGGCTGATGGTCTCCTTTTAGCGAACGACTTTGTTCGGACGCTCGATCATCCCAGCCTGAACGAATCATTCGATGGGAGGTTCTTTGAAATCTGCCGTTCGGCAGTTATCAGGGTCTTATTTTTGATATATGCTATACTGCTACAATTGCTGCTAAATACCTAGATATAGTTTGTGAGAAAATACGGATTTGTCCACTCTCGCTAGCAGAGTAGCTAACACACGGTAAGAGGGAATCGGATACTTTCGCCGGCATAGTTGTACACGTGTGTAGACGGATCGGAGTTGCACATTCACATCAACATAGTTGTACACGTATGAAGACGGAGTTGCACACTCATGTCTGCATAGTCACACACGCACGGTCATAGAGTTGCACACTCACATCTGCATAGTCGCACAAGCACGGTCATGGAGTTGCATACTCTCATCCGTATAGTCACACCCGCACGATTGCAGAAGGTACACACATGCGGTAGAAAATGAGAGGCAGAATAGTAGCTTGCCCACGGCTCCAGAAGGTGCACACATGCGGTAGCGCAATTGCACACGCGTCGTGGTCACCGAGTTGCACACTCTTGACGCATAGTCGCACATGACAGTCACAGAGTTGCACACACATGACTGTGGAGGTGCGCACTCTCATCAACATAGCAGCTCGCGCATGACTATGGAAGTTGCACACACACGACGACATAGTCGCACATACATGACCACAGAGCTGCACACTTTTGTCGGCATAGTAACTCACCTAGGGCCGTGGAGCTGCATACTCTCGTTGGCATAGCCACACACGTGCTCACCGAGTTGCACATTCTCGTTTGCATACTAGCTCACACACGACTGCGGGGTTGCACACACATGGTAGCATAGCCGCACACGAATGACCACGAAGCTCCACACCCTCATCAGCACAGTAGCACACCCAACTCCCGCGAAGTTGCACACTCTTATTGAAATAGTCGCACATGTCGGCCGCCGAGTTGCACATTGTTGCCAGATAGTTGCACACGATGGCCATAGAGTCGCACACTCTCGTCGGCATAGCCACACATGCGCGGCCGTGGAAGTGCACTCTTGTCTGCATACACTAGTAGAAAACAGGGCTATGGTCCAGGCCGGCTCAGCCCATTAGTCCCGGTTCAGTCTAGAACCGGGACTAATGTGAGCATTGATCCCGGTTCGTGCGGCTAAGGCATTAGTCCCGGTTCACTCGGGCCCTTTAGTCCCGGTTTAAGACATGAACCGGGACTAAAGGGTGCGATGACCTTTAGTCCCGGTTCGTGCCTCAAACCGCGACTAAAGATTAGACCTTTAGTCCCGGTTTGAGACACGAACTGGGACTAATGGGGTTGAGACCTTTAGTCCCGGTTCGTGCCACGAACCGGTACTAAAGATCCCATTTTCAAACTCTACCCCCCCCCCCCCCGGGATCGCCTTTTCAGTTTAAAAGAAATAAAAGAAAATAATGGAAATGTCAAAAAAATAAAAGAAAATAAGTTTCTCATGTGATATGTGGTCTAGTTGTTGGGAAAATTTGCAAATGTGAATTTTGACTTTATTTGCAAAATCTCTCTGAAATTTGTAAAAATGGGCATAACTTTTGCATACTACTCGGATGAAAAAGTTTTTTATATGAAAAATCATCTACTCGAAAAGTTACATCCGTTAAACATTTGCGAAATCCTCAAAAACCTAATAGAAAAAAGTTATGGGGCTTTTAAGATCTAGAGTGGAAAAAATTGAAAAATATTCAAACAGTGGGCAAACTGTGGTCAAACAATGGTCAAACTAATTATTCTAGAATATTAGTGTTACTAAATAATTATTTTAGTTATTTCAATGTTGGTCAAATCTGGTCAAACTGTGGTCAAACAATGGTCAAAGTAATTATTCAAGAAATATTATTGTTACTAAATAATTATTGTTTTTTAAAACAATAGTTTCAAACTCAAACAGTGAAATGTGTCACTTCATGCTCAAGCAAAATTCCTGAAGGTTAATAGGATTGACATCTTACTATTGTCAGGAAAACAACAAGTGCAGACTTGGAGCGAGGGAGAATAGAACCTGGAAGTTAAGCGTGCTCAGGCTGGGGGAGTGGGAGGATGGGTGACCGTTCGGGAAGTTAGATGATTTGGAATGATGAGGGGTGATTAGAGGATAAATTGAGAAGTGATGAGGGGTGGTGATTACACACTAGAGATTAAAAAAATTCAGAAATTTGAAAATAAAAAAAATTCAAAAAAAAAATCATAAAATTTCCTTTAGTCCCGGTTGGTGTTACCAACCGGGACTAAAGGTGGAGCTCCACGTGGCCGCGCCCTTTAGTCCCGGTTCAGGCCCTTACGAACCGGGACTATAGGTCTTTTTTCTACCAGTGATAGTAGCTCACGCATGACTGCGGGGGTTATACATGCGCGGTGGCATAGTCGCACACAATGGACCACAGAGTTGCACACTCTAGTTGGCGTAGTAGTTCATGCACGACCGGAGTTACACACTCCCGCCGCCACAGTCGCACACGCACGATCACTGGGTTGCACAATCTCATTGGCATAGTCGCACATGCACGATCATTGAGTTGCACAATCTCATCGGCGGGCGGCCGCGAAGGTGCACACTCTCATCAGAATAGCAGCTCATACACGACTGCGGGAGTTGCACAAGCACTACGACATAGTCGCATACACACAACCAAAAGTTGCACACTCTCGTCAGCTGAGTAGCTCATGCATGGTCGTGGAGTTGCACACTCTTATCGGCATAGTCGCACATGCATGGCCGCAAGGTTACACAATCTCGTTCACTTAGTCATACACGCACGGCCACGGAGTTGCACATTCTCATTGGCATACTTGCATAAGCGCGATCATGGAGGTGCACACTGTTGTTGGCACAGTAGCTCACAAATGCCCGCGAGAGGTGCACATGCACAGTGGCATAATCACACACATAGGACCACGGAGTTCCCCACTTTCGAGTAGTAGCTCATGCACGGCTGCGGAGTTGCACACTCTTGTCGACATAGTCTCACACCCGTGACCGTGAAGTTGCACACACTCGTTCGCATAGTTGCACACACACACAACCACAGAGTAGCACACTCTCCTCGACATACACTAGTAGAAAACAGGGTTTTGGTCCAGGCCGGGTCAGCACATTAGTCCCGGTTCAGTCTAGAACCGGGACCAATGTGGGCATTGGTCCCGGTTCGTGAGCCCAGGTGGCCGGCCGGGCCACATGGGCCATTGGTCCCGGTTCGTCTGGACCTTTTGGTCCCGGTTGGTGGGACGAACCGGGACCAATGGGCCTCGCTCCTGGCCCACCACCATTGGTCCCGGTTGGTGGCTTGAACCGAGACCAAAGGCTCCCCTTTAGTCCCGGTTCATGCCACCAACCGGGACCAATGAGGTGCCTATATATACCCCCTCGCGCAAGAGCAGAGCACAGTGCTCTGTTTTTTCTGGACGAGGGGGAGAGGGCTTTGTGGTGCTCTAGCTCACCTCCTATGCACATGAGGTGTTCGATGGAATGCCCGAGCCACACTACTTAAGCTTTCTCCTCTCAAAGCTCGACCTCCAAGCTCCATTTTCCTCGAGATTTGTCTAGATTTAGCGGTCTGTCACGCCCCGTCCCCGTCTTCACCGCCGTCGATCACCCGCGCCGATCTCATCACCGACACCACCGTGGTGAGCCTCTTGTTCTTATCTTCTTTCTGAAAGGAAAAATATTCTTACTTGTATGTTTAGATAGATACTTGTATCATTTTCTTACATTTATTATTGCATCTTATATAGTGCGATGGTTTTGGTATCCGCCCCCATCGGCCCTCGTCCTGTCTATGATTCGGATGTGGTATGTATATTATCTTTATAACTATTGGTTCATTTATTGTTTATGAAAATTATGCCGACCAACGTGACATAGATTTTATTTATCTAGGATGTATGTGAATCAGAAATGCCAACCGACCCTATTGTCGAGAGGTTAAATTTAGTTGAAAAAGAAAACAATTTGTTGAAGGAAAAAAAATTGAGGAGAAGATGATATTGGAGTTGCATGTTGCGGATGTCGTCGATGATCACAAGATCAAGATGGATGCAATGCGCTTGAAGATTAGAAAGATTAGAAAATATGCCATTCATACCGAGGCTTGGTATCATTATGCCGTTGGATCAATTGTTACCTTGGTTGCGATTATGATCGCATTTGTTTTCGCATTGAAATGTTTTACATAGTTTCAATGTATGGTTTAATTAATTAGATGCTCTGGAGAGCTATATGTTGTTAGATGAGAACTATGTATGCACTTTGGTTTTAATGTGATGATGAACTTCTATTAATTTGGACACTTAATTATATATAATACACGCAGATGAACCGGCAATGCATGTACGGTGACAGACACACCTCCGAGTACATTAAGGGCGTGCATGAGTTTCTCGATGCGGCTGAGGCAAACAAGCAGAATGGTTTTATGTGTTGTCCATGCCCTGATTGTGGGAATACGAAGTCTTACTCTGACCGGAAAATCCTTCACACCCACCTGCTTTACAAGGGTTTCATGCCACACTATAATGTTTGGACGAGGCATGGAGAAATAGGGGTTATGATGGAAGACAACGAAGAAGAAGAGTACGATGACAACTACGTGCCCCCTGAATACCGTGATGCTGCAACGGGGGGAGCTGGTGAAGATCAAGAGGAACCAGACGATGTGCCCAATGATGCTGCAACGGGTGAAGGTGCTGAAGATCAAGAGGAACCAGACGATGTGCCCGATGATGATGATCTCCGCCGGGTCATTGTCGATGCAAGGGCATTAGTCAAAAGGAGAAGCTGAAGTTCGATCACATGTTAGAGGATCACAAAAAAGGGTTATACCCCAATTGCGAAGATGGCAACACAAAGCTCGGTACCGTACTGGAATTGCTGCAGTGGAAGGCAGAGAATACTGTGGCTGACAAAGGATTTGAGAAGCTACTGAAAATATTGAAGAAGAAGCTTCCAAAGGATAACGAATTGCCCAACAGTACATACGTAGCAAGAAGGTCGTATGCCCTCTAGGATTGGAGGTGGAGAAGATACATGCATGCCCTAATGACTGCATCCTCTACCGCGGTGCATACAAGGATCTGAACGCATGCCCGGTATGCGGTGCATTGTGGTATAAGATCAGACGAGATGACCCTGGTGATGTTGACGGCGAGCCCCCAGGAAGAGGGTTCCTGCGAAGGTGATGTGGTATGCTCCTATAATACCACGGTTGAAACGTCTGTTCAAAAACGAAGAGCATGCCAAGTTGATGCGATGGCACAGTGAGAACCAAAAAAAAGATGGGAAGTTGAGAGCACCCGCTGACGGGTCGCAGTGGAGAAAAATTGAGAGAAAGTACTGGGATGAGTTTGCAAAGGACCCAAGGAATGTATGGTTTGCTTTAAGCGCGGATGGCATTAATCCTTTCGGGGAGCAGAGCAGCAATCACAGCACCTGGCCCGTGACTCTATGTATGTATAACCTTCCTCCTTGGATGTGCATGAAGCGGAAGTTCATTATGATGCCAGTTCTCATCCAAGGCCCTAAGCAACCAGGCAACGACATTGATGTGTACCTAAGGCCATTAGTTGAAGAACTTTTACAGCTTTGGAATGGAAATGGTGTACGTACGTGGGATGAGCACAGACAGGAGGAATTTAACCTTAAGGCGTTGCTGTTCGTGACCATCAACGATTGGCCGGCTCTCAGTAACCTTTCAGGACAGACAAACAAAGGATACCACGCATGCACGCACTGTTTAGATGACACTCAAAGTATATACTTGGACAAATGTAGGAAGAATGTGTACCTGGGCCATCGTCGATTTCTTCCGACCAACCATCAATGTCGAAATAAAGGCAAGCATTTCAAAGACGAGGCAGATCACCGGAAGAAGCCCGCCATGCGCACCGGTGATCACGTGCTTGCTATGGTCAATGATTTACACTACGTAATCTTTGAAAAGGGTCCCGGTGGACTAGCTGTTCCGAATGACGCTGAGGGACACGCACCCATGTGGAAGAAGAAATCTATATTTTGGGACCTACCCTACTGGAAACACCTAGAGGTCCGCTCCTCAATCGACGTGATGCACGTGACGAAGAACCTTTGCGTGAACCTGCTAGGCTTCTTGGGCGTGTATGGGAAGATAAAAGATAGACCTGAGGCACGGGAGGACCTGCAACGTTTGCACGAAAAAGACGGCATGCCTCCGAAGCAGTATAAAGGTCCTGCCAGCTACGCTCTTACGAAAGAAGAGAAAGAAATCTTCTTTGAATGCCTGCTCAGTATGAAGGTCACGACTGGCTTCTCGTCGAATATAAAGAAAATAATAAATATGCCAGAGAAAAAGTTTCAGAACCTAAAGTCTCATGACTGCCACATGATTATGACGCAACTGCTTCCGGTTGCATTGAGGGGGCTTCTACCGGAAAACGTCCGATTAGCCATTGTGAAGCTATGTGCATTCCTCAATGCAATCTCTCAGAAGGTGATCGATCCAGAAATCGTACCAAGGCTAAGGAGTGATGTGGCGCAATGTCTTGTCAGTTTCGAGCTGGTGTTCCCACCATCCTTCAATATCATGACGCGCGTCCTAATTCATCTAGTCGACGAGATTGTCATCCTGGGGCCCGTATTTCTACACAATATGTTCCCCTTTGAGAGGTTCATGGGAGTCCTAAAGAAATATGTCCGTAACCGCGCTAGGCCAGAAGGAAGCATCTCCATGGGCCATCAAATAGAGGATGTTATCGGGTTTTGTGTTGACTTCATTCCTGGCCTTAACAAGATAGGTCTCCCTAAATCGCGGTATGAGGGGAGACTGACTGGAAAAGGCACTCTTGGAAGAGAATCAATAATATGCAGGGACGGATATTCTTGGTCTCAAGAACACTACACAGTTCTACAGAACTCTACCTTGGTGACCCCGTATGTCGATGAACACAAGAATAGTCTGCGCTCCAAACACCCGGAGCAGTGCGACGACTGGATTACATGTGAACACATCAGGACTTTCAGCAGTTGGTTAGAAACACGTCTCAGAGGTGACAACACTGTTTGTGATGAGTTGTACTTGTTGTCCAGGGGACCATCTTTGACTGTATTGACTTACAAAGGATACGAGATAAATGGGAATACATTTTACATGATCGCCCAAGATCAAAAGAGCACCAACCAAAACAGCGGTGTCCGCTTTGATGCAGCAACCGAGAGCGGAAAGGATACATATTATGGTTACATAGTGGACATATGGGAACTTGACTACGGACCTGATTTTAAGGTCCCTTTGTTTAAGTGCAAATGGGTCAATCTGTTAGGCGGCGGGGTACAGGTAGACCCACAGTACGGAATGACAACAGTGGATCTGAAAAATCTTGGGTACACTGACGAACCGTTCGTCCTAGCCAATGATGTGGCACAGGTTATCTATGTGAAGAACATGTCTACCAAACCGAGAAAAAGAAAAGATAAGGAAGCGAATACATCATACGATGAGCCAAAGCGCCACATAGTTATTTCAGGAAAAAGGGACATCCTGGGAGTGGATGGCAAGACAGACATGTCTGAAGATTATGAAAAGTTTCATGAAATTCCTCCCTTCAATGTCAAGGCTGACCCAAGCATCCTGATAAACAATGAAGATTATGCATGGTTACGGCGCAATAAGCAAATGACACAAGCGAAGAAAAAGTGAAGACTTTCTCCCGCAACTATTATGATGATACCATGCCAAATTTGTAACAGACGAACATGCTACCATTGTCCTTTTTGTACATGCACATGCTATGTGGGTGAAATTATGATACCATCCCAACTTTCAACTTTTTCAGAGTTCATTTGAAATGCTTTCATATCTTATGGTTTAAGGTTTTATGTGTTGAGGCAAATGGATCAATATGTCAGGAGGCAGGGTACAGGTAGACCCACAGTATGGTATGACAACAGTCGATCTAAACAATCTTGGGTACACAGACGAACCATTCGTCCTAGCCAATGATGTGGCGCAGTTATTGTCCGAAACTTTGATACTTCGAAAGTGATTGTCCATTTTGTACACGAAGTGCATCAAGTTTTTGTCGTAACCCTCTCTACTTTTTGCAACATGCTATGTGGGTGAAATGATGATACCATGCTAACTTTCAACCTTTTCAGAGTTCATTTTTAAATGCTTTCCAATTTCAGAGTCATTTAGCTCAAAGAATGAATTAATAGCAAACAGAATGAACTACAAAACTTTTATGAAAATAAAAACAATCAATTAAAATATTATGTTATGATCAACTAAAATAAAACTATAATATTCTTCAATAGCAAAAAGAATATAATTTTTGTGACCTAAAATCAAACTATAAGTATTTAATTGTAAGTATAAATAAAAAATAAATAGCAAAAAAAATTCTATTTTTATAGTAAAGTTATTCATAAACTAGTGATTCACACAAATTTTAAAAAATACAAATTTAAACTATTCAAAATTTTAAAACTAATGGCACTAACAGAAAGTTTATAATTTTTGTGACCTAAAATCAAAAAGAAATCACTAAAAAACTATAAGTATTTAGTTGTAAGTATAAATAAAAAATAAATACAAAAAAATTCTATTTTTATAGTAAAGTTATTCATAAACTAGTGATTCACACAAATTTTTAAAAATTCAAATTTAAACTATTCAAAATTTAAAACTAATGGCACTAACAGAAAGTTTATAATTTTTGTGACCTAAAAGCAAAAAGAAATCACTAAAAAACTGTAAGTATTTAGTTTTAAGTAGAAATAAAAAATAAAAAACCAAAAAAATGTAGAAATAAAAAAGAAAAAACCAAAAAAATGCCACCTACTGGGCCTCCACGGCCTGAATACGACTAGAAACCCTACATGGGCCAGGATTTAGGCCCGCAGAAGGCCCAATAGGCCCACAGGCAGTAGCAAGTTTAGGCCCGAAAGCCTGCATTAGAGAGGAGCTCGAATGGGGAGGCACACCAGCGCTTATAAACAAGTGCCGGCGCCCTTCAGCTAGCGATGTGGGACTAAACTTTTGGGCGCGGGGCAGCACAAGGCCATTGGTCCCGGTTGGTGGCACCAACCGGGACTAAAGGGGGCATTGGTCACGGTTCGTGGCACAAACCGTGACCAATGCTCCGTCTATATAAGCCACACATGCGAAAATTTTGGTTCAGTTTCTTCGATCCCGCCCCGACGACGCCGCCAGGCTGCCCGTGCTCGCCGTCGCCGCCCCGAGGTCGCCGTCGCCGTCACCGCCCGCTCCTCGTTGCCGCCGCCGCCCGCTCCTCGAGCCCGCGCCGCCCCTGAGCCCTTGCCGCCCTCGAGCCCGCGCCGCCCTCGAGCCCGCGCCGCCCCGGAGCTCGCGCCGCCCCTCGAGCTCGCCGTCGTCCCCAAGCCCGCGCCGCCCCTCGAGCTCGCCGTCGTCCCCAAGCCCGCGCCGCCCCCAATCTCGCCGTCGTCCCCGAGCCCTCCTCCCAGAGCCCGTGCCGCCCTCGCCGCACTCCTCCCCGAGCCATCCGCCGCCCTCGCCGATGCCCTCGCCGCCGCCCTCGCTGACGCCCTCGCCGCCCCTGCCGTCGCCCTCGCCAGTCAACCTCGCTGCTGTGAGCCGCCGCCACCTGTTTGTCATTTTTTTCATTTTTTTTGTACGTATATATAATGTATATATGTATGTGGCTATATGTATGTATAGATGTTCATATATGTGTATTATTTTTTTTGTTCAGAGCATTTTTTGTTCATATATGTATTTTTTGTTTATGTGTATTATTTTTTTTGTTCATAGCATTTTTTTGTTCATATTTTTTCATAGCATTATTTTCATGTATATATGTATGTGGCTATGTATGTATAGATGGATAGCATTTTTTTTCCATGTATGCATGTCATTGTCGATATAACCCCTCCCCGTTAACTTCGACAGGAGGGGGGTCGATATAACCCTCCCCGATAACTTCGACATGAGGGGGCGGGGGGGTCGATATACCCCCTCCCTGATAACTTCGACATGAGGGGGGGTCGAGAACTAGTTTAGGGAGTCGAGGGTTGAGAACTAGTTTAGGGGGTCGAGGGTTGAGAACTAGTTTAGGGGGTCGAGGGAAGAAGGGGAAGAAGAGGGAGAAGAAGAGGGAGAAGAAGAGGAGAGGAAGAAGAGGAAGTCTTCTCCTCTATTCTTTCTTCTCTTCTTTTTTCTTCTTCTTCCTATATGTATTAGTTTTTTATTTAGGTTGTTAATTAGTAGATATTAATTTTGTTCATATATGTATGGATGCATGTGATATGTATGTATGTATGTATGCATGTATTGGGTATGTCGTTGTCGATATACCCTCTACCCGATAACTTCGACATGAGGGGGTCGAGAGGGGGTCTAGGGTCGTCGAGGGTTCGAGGGGTCGAGGGTTCCAGGGTCGTCGAGGGTTCGAGGGGCCGAGGATGGCCGAGGGGTCGAGAGAGGTTTCCTAGTGTCAAAGTATTGAAGAAATCCATGCCTTCATCATTAGCCGGAAGTAACCAGGGCATGTTGGTACGAAGTTCTGCAAAGTTGTTCTGGAATGGAGTCCCGGATAGAATAATCCGCCTTTTGGTACGAATTCAGCAAAGGCCTTCCAAATAGCGATATTCGGAAGGCTCTTTCTGAACTTTGTACCAAAAAGCGAATTATCCTATGTAGGACTCCGTTCCAGAACAACTTTGAAGAGCTTCGTACCATCATGCACATGTTACTTTCGCCTAATGATGAAGACATGGTTTTGTTGAATCCTTTGACACTAGGCAACCTCCCGACCCCTCGGCGATCCTCTCGAACATGAGAGGAAGAAGAGGATAAAAAAAGAAGAGGAAGAAGAAAAAAAAGAGGAGAAGAAAGAATAGAGGAGTTCTACTCCTCTATTCTTTCTTATCCTCTTTTTTTTTCTTCTTCTTCCTCTTTTTTTTTATCGGGAACGAGGGTCGTCGAGGGACATAGATGTAGTGTCGTCGTTGTCGATATATACCCCCTCCTGATAGCTTACTATGATTAGGTAGCTAGTTCTACGTTTGGCACTAATATATCCA
This sequence comes from Triticum urartu, assembly GCF_003073215.2. Lineage (NCBI taxonomy): Eukaryota > Viridiplantae > Streptophyta > Magnoliopsida > Poales > Poaceae > Triticum > Triticum urartu. The sequence continues at coordinate 674,176,191 of NC_053028.1, forward strand.
TCTGTCATGTTTGAATAATAATTGCCATGTTGTAAATATTTGTAGAAACTATGGACACCTCCCTAGACGAAGCAAAAGAAGCGTTGTTGAGGGACATAATCGCAGAAGGAAGTGATGCCATTTCGTTGTTTCTCAACGAAACCGATGGTCTGGAAGGAGAGGGTGAACAAGCTGGCTACGGTGACCTAATGCCGGTGCAAGAAGAAGAACATGAGGACGGCTCCGGTGACCCAATGCCGGTGCAAGAAGGAGACCGTGATGACGGCTCCGGTGACCGAACCGAGTCCGGCCAGGTATATATATTAGTTAAGCCTATGCTGACTAGCTGATTGATGCATTCATTGTTTTGGTATGTACACATATTAATTAAGTCTCTGTTCTTTTTTCTAGCCCTCCGGATCGAGCACAACTTCGGTAAAGAGACGAGGCCCGAAGAAAAAGTTGAGCTCGGATGAAAAGTTTGAGATCATAGCAATCGCGCCCGACGCCAACCTATTGAACCCCTTAGGACAAAGAGCGCATTTGTTGCTCAGTGCGGGGTTCTGGTTAGGGACAAGATCCCGATAAGCATCCAGCACTGGTTTAAGCCGGCTACAGAAGACCCTGAGGTGTCTTATGTCAATGATATGCAGAAAAATGATCTTTGGACTGAGCTGAAGTCAAATTTCACCCTACCGCCAGAGGATAATCCAGAGAACCCAGTTAAAGAGAAATTAATCAAGTCTTTTGCTCTGAAGAGGATGGCAGAACTATTCAGGAGGTGGAAGAAAGAGCTGAATAAGTTTTTCGAAAATAATGAGACACTAGAATTCAAGGGCAGATATGAGAAGATCAGAGATCACTGGCCCGCATTTGTGGCCCACAAGACATCGGAAAAGAGTAAGAAGATGTTGGCGACAAACAAGCAAAATGCTGCGAAGAAGAAGCTTCACCATCGCACGGGGTCAGGTGGCTACCTCGTAGCCCGGCCTAAGTGGTCCAAGATTGAGAATGATCTGGTTCATAAAGGGATCGAACCAGAGACAATTAACTGGCCAGACCGTTGCCGGACTTGGTTCTTCGGGGCTGGCGGAACCTTGGACCCTGTAACAGGGAAGTGCATTTGGACGAACGATCAAATGGATATACCAGTCAGTAAGCTTAAGCAGTATATCGAAGCAGCGCAGGAAGGGACGTTCTTTCCAGACAGAGAGAACGACGAGCTCACAATGGCCCTCGGGAATCCTGAGCACCCTGGACGGACACGAGGCACGCCAGGCTCCATTCCGTGGAAGGTTGGGTTTCCGGACGCAGGCGGTTACAAATCCCATGAGAGGAGGAAAAAAGCGCAGCAGACCCAAATGCAGGCGCTGCAAGCAAGGGTAGACGCGATAGAGGAACGAGAAGCAAATCGCAGCAAACGTACTGCCGAAGCCTCCCCCGAAGCTACCCCGCCATCTCAGCGCAGAAGCAACGTGGCTTCCACCGAGCTGTTTCAGCCGGAGCATGCCTTGACAGCTCCTGCCAGCTATCCCGTGGATGCTATCACGGAGTCTCAAAATTGCCACCTTATGACGCAATGGATGAATTTGAAGGTCAAGGCGGCTGTTGGCTCTGTTTATCCTACTGAACCCGGCGCAACTTTTCACTGCCGGTCGATTCCAGAAGGATATGTTAGGGTGATGGTGGATGAAATAACGGAGGGATTTGAGGACCTCCAGCTTGACCACCCTACCGGTGAAGGGGAGACTCGGCTAGGGTCTGCTCTGAAGACTCCATGTCTATGGCGGAAGGAGCTCATCAACCTTCTGAATTGGACGACTCCGCCTCCTCCTCCTCCGGCGAGTCAGGGCACTCCGCCTCCTCCACCGCCTCCTCCTCCGGCGAGTGACGATCAGGGCCCTCGGCCGGCTCCTTCTCCGGCGCGTGGCGGCACTCCGCCTCCTTCTCCGCCTGCGCCGACGCGCCCGAGCAGCCAACCTCCTCCTCCTCCGCCTCGTCAGCAAGGGCGGAAGAGACCTGCCGCCGCTCCAGCTGCTCCGGCGTGTCGTAGTCCTTCTCCTCCGCCTCGTAAGCAAGTAAAGAAGACAACCGCTCCGTCTGCTCGGTCGGCGTCTAGCAGTACAACTAGAGGCGGGAGGACATACAGATTCGGTCCTTCTCTGAAGACTCTAGAGAAGTTACCATACGAGAGGACCCCGGAGGAGAACGCGAAGATCGTGCGAACCGAAGTGGATGACTGGTTTCAAGGGTTGAAAGCAAAGAGACATCCACCTCCGGAGGAGAAGGTAGATCCGGTGAAAGTGAAGCGCACTCTGGCTGCCCTGGCAAAACCACCCAAGTCTCCGCCGAAAGGCAACTATGAGCGCATTATTGCAAAGACATGGGCCGAAGCGGAGCGGTCGGGAAGTACAGTCAGTGATCAAAGGCTGAAAGAACGACGAGCAGCTGGGAAACAAATTGCCCAGCTCGGCGAACAAGCGAAGCAATCGTGCCCCCCCCCCTCAAGGTGCCTAGCGACATCGTCGATCCGAGGATGGTGCCCGGTTATGGCAATGTTGACGATTACCTACCCGACGATGTACATTATGATACCATGGAGGTGGATACACAGATACGAGTACGGGAAGCCTCTCGTCAAAGATGAAAAATCTTTAACAAGATGATGCGAAGATTACATGATTGGTACTTGAAAATCTGCAGAGTCTGGGGGGAGAAGTACTTTGTATGCGAGAGTTAAACCGGAGCATGACCTCGTTGGAATTGAACTGTTGCCTATTCCATTTGAGGAGTTCTATCAGTTTTTCAATCAATTGGCCCTCGATAAAACAACGATCACCTGCTACTGTCTGTAAGTACTACTACTTCTGTCATTAAGTCTCTATATAGCTCATCTCTTTCATTGCATGTATTTATAATTATCCTCACTATATTATGCAGAATGAAGATAGCCGAATTGAAGAAAAGACAAATCGGTGATATTGGGTTCGTTAACACATATCTCATAGATGCAACTGAGGCTGAACATCATCCCGGAGATACCGAGGCCAACTTGCTACGATCATTCAAAAAAATGAAAACAAAGATATAATACTCTTTCCTTACAACTTCAAGTGAGTGTTACTGTCTTGTGCATATTCGGTTTCCCTTATATATTAGTCCAGGTTATAGTAATGTAATTGATGAGTTATGCATGCGTGTGTAGTTTCCACTATATTCTCCTAGAGATTAGGCTTGAGCAGGGAGTAGTAACTGTCTTGGACTCTAAACGAAAAGATCCCCAGGAGTATGCAGACATGACTGAAATCCTCAAGAAGTAAGTTAAATCGATCATTATGCACCATATCAGCAACTTTGTTCATTTCCTGATATCAAGTAATTGTTTTCTTTGTTCGGCAGGGTTTGGAGAAAATTCATCAGAAAAGTTCCGGGACTGCCGAAGGAGCTGGAATTTAGACACCCGAAAGTAAGTACTATAGTACCATGTTCCGCGCATCTCCTAGTGATTCAAGCGCTAGTTTCATCAATACCATTTAGCATTCTTGCTTATCAGTTTGATTGACCTCTATTTCTTGTAAAGTGGTTGTGGCAGGAATAAGGGAATGATTTCTGTGGATACTACGTCTGCGAGTCTATCCGCCACACGACCTGTGAGCGGGGCGGGTACTCTGACGAACAATATGAAGTACGTAAATAACAACATTCACAATTTTATTTTATTACCATCATTTGTATTGAGTTTCATTCATTCATATATATATATGTATTGACCCCCTTCTTCAAATTAGATGTTTCGGAAGCGGAATGAACTCCTAGCACCAGCTCGCATGCGAGCAATTCAAGAGGAATTGGCGGCATTCTTTCTTGACCAAGTGATCGCTGAAGACGGAGAATACTATGTGGACCATGAGTCCGTATGATTATATTTGTAAGAGATAATTATTGTATATATGTAGCCGGTAGTGTCGGATAGATATACGAGAACTTGTTGTTCGACCAATCTCTCGGAGAAGGAGAGGTGGTCGATATCACTTCTCTCTGTATGCATATATGTTCATGAAGATCTTCTGTTTCCTTCGTTTGCTTACTAGCTAACTAGCGTGTCTAGTCCTCTCTATACGTATGTATAGTACGTAGCGTCGACCAAGTACGGACGTAAGAGAGGACACTTCTCTCTATTAATTATAGCTAGCTAACACAATATATGAAACACCTAAATTAACCCCCCAAAACCCCCAACCCCCCCTCCCCCTTTTAAAAAAAAACAAAAACCCCAGCCACAAAAATGCTGACGCGTGGATGCCTATTGGTCCCGGTTGGTGCCACCAACCGGGACCAAAGGGTCTCCTGACTGGGCTCTGCGCACTGCCCACGTGGAGGCCCATCAGTCCCGGTTCTGGATTGAACCGGGACTAAAGGGTCGGGGCATTAGTACCAACACTTTAGTCCCGGTTCAGGAACCGGGACTAAAGGCCCTTACGAACCGGGACTATAGGCCCTTTTTCCACCAGTGATAGTCACACATGCGGGGTTGCGTAGGTTCACACTCTCATCGTTATAGTAGCTCACACATGATTATGAGAGTCGCACACACACAACCACAGAGTTGAACTCTCGTCGACGTAGTAACTCACGTGCAGATGAAATTACACATCCCCCTAGTAGGGGATTGTTTGGGTGGAGGCGTCATCGATGAAACCGCATATCCACAGGTATGACAAAAAGTTGCACATCGACCGCTAGCAGTTGCACCAGATGGGGCCGTAAATTGCACATAAAAAAGTTCATCGGAACATACCCATGTGGGATCTAGTTTCGAAGAGCACGTCGTGATGATTCCAATGGTGAAAGCGATCTTAATTTTGATATTTTTTTCAAAAGTCATGACATTTTTCTAGACAAATATAATCCGCATTAAATGCGCCCACTCGCGTTACTGGTAACCGCATGTGCATGAGTAGAAAAAAGTTGCACATCGACAATGAGATAGTTGCACATCGATTGTTAGAGAGTTGCACAAAACGGGAAATAAATTGCACAAGAAAAATTCGTCAAAATATACCCGTATGCGATCTAGTTTCGAAGAGCACGTAGCGATGAATCCAACGATGAAAACGAATCTGAATTCCGATGTGTGGTTTGAAAGTTATGGCTTTTAAAAAAAATCTTAAACCCTGAATTAAATGTGTTCACACTTTTGTTCACATATATGTTTTGTAATTCTTTGTCATTTTCTGTCTGCACATGTTTTTTTCTATAACATGACTTAAAGTTTTCTTTATAGATTAGGAGGGACAAATCATTTGCTTTTATAGACTAAGGATCAGATTTTTCCATATTTGGCCGGCCGCTCCGGAACGCCACGGAGCAGTCGGCCACTCTGTAGACGTGTCCTAGACGTTAGGACATGCGACCTTTCTCAAAAAAAAAAAAGGCGTACAACTGACATTAGCGAGAGAACTTCTCCAGAGACCAACGAAAATTACCGTGATGGACGACCGAAATTAACAGTTGAAAGTTCAGGAGTAAGAAACCTTCTCCCCTTATAAAGTAGGTATAGATTGGGGACTGGGGTTGCCTTGCTTATGTACAGCATGATAGTGCCGAAGGATAATGCTTGGAATACTATTGTGGCTCCTTCGACCACCCTTGTTTTTGCACGTCCTTCTGGTCGTCCTGCGTCCATGGTACGAATCCGGCGCGGAAGCGGCTCCGTCCATGCCGCGGCCGGTAGCCGTCCATCAAGTCCATCCGGAAATGCGCCGTCGCCGTCGCGGCGAGCAGCAGGACAACCGCCGCCACCATGGCGATGCGCACGCTTGTCCTCATCGTCGTCGCCGTACGTGTCCTTCTCCTCCCGTGGCTCCGGTCCTCTCCGTCCTTTATCCTGTAATGGTTATATATATATTGGCACCTCCGGATGCTACACATGGAGACGCGGTGGGGCGCTACGTGCGCGCGGACGCTTGCCTATATTTGCTTTTACAAACGCGGCTCGCCGTCCATTCATGCATTACTCTGCCCAAATCAGGACGCCAACCTGGGGCCATACACACACATACAAATTTATGACCAGGGATAACCTCAAAAAAAGAGGGATTGAAAAAACCCCTGAATGTCTATTTTCTACTCAACCAGAGAGTGTGCATCACTGGGTCCCTCCACAAAAATAAAAAGCAATCAGGTCCCTAAAAAATAAATAAAAGGCAAACTGGTCACCGCTGGCCTTCATCGCCGCGCTGGAGCAGTAGCGGCGCCGTCCTGCCGCCCTGCTCTCGCAGCGGAGCTCGAGGTTGTGCTCCCTGTGCTGCCGGCTGCTGGACGTGGCGGAGCTCGAGGGCATGCTCCCTGCTATCGACTGTTGCACGTGGCGGAGCTCGAAGGCATGCGCCTTGGCCTTGCTAGCTGTGCCGGCATGTGCATGGTGCTCTCCGTGGTGGACCGGTGGGCATGGAGGGCGGCGGCTATAGGAAGGTGGGGGTGGGTGGGTGGGGGGGGGGGGGGGGGGGGGGGCGCTCGCCCAGAGCACCACTGGATATGGGAGAGCGGCCGGATTGACGTCGTCGCCGGCCCTACTGCCGGCGCAAGCGGTTGCCGCCGGACCGTGTGAGAATTTTAGGGATTTTATTTTCACGTGGATTTAGTGAGAATGGCGTGTGGGCCCCATTGGTCATAACGGTGCAGTCTAACATACTTAGTTTTTATGCTACATCAGTACCTGACATGGTGGCCATTCATGTCATAACCATGGTCAAATTTTGCTGAACCGGCAACTAATGCAACATGGTAGTGTTTTGAAATAAAAAACCATAGAAGTGGTAGGTATCAGGAAATTTCAAAAAGCGGTAGTTTTTATGAACCATATCCCCAGTTGTGGTAGTCTTATCCTGTTTACTCGAAATATGACATATATGAAACTAGCATTTTCTTTCTTTACTTCTTGATCAGGTGCATGTGTGTGTGCGCGCGCGCAACCGCGTCGAACCAATGGAAATGCCCGGATTGTTAACGCCGCTTCTCGTAGCGCCCATCTTCTTTTTCTTCATAATTCTGTCTCCGGTAGTTCCACTCAAGAACACACGCGCGCGCGCACAATGGAGAATAAGTACGCACACACACTTCACCAGGGTGAAATAACTTTGGCTTTGCAAAGAGACACCTTGGTGGCTACAGAGACTACATAATATTGTGGCTACTGCCCTCACGGCTGCTCTTCTCTCATTCTTTTTCGGACACGGTTTTTTACCTTCGCGTTCCATTCACAGCGCCAATCCCAGCCGCTCGCGCGCGTGTGAGGATCAACGCTGCATGCAGGGCAGTACAACGTGGGACCATGCATGCGTTTCGTATTGTTAATGTACTTCCTCCGGTCCTTTTTACTCTGCATATTAGGTTTGTCCCAAATCAATCCCATTCAACTTTGATCAAGTTTATATGAAAAATTATAAACATTCGCATAACAACATCAATATCTTTAGATTCGTCTTGTAATATATTTTTATATTATATTTATTAGATATTATAGATGTTAATAATTTTTAATATAAATTTGGTCAAACTTAGCAAAGTTTGACTTTCGGCAAAACCAATGGGCAAAGTAAAAAGGACTGGAGGGAGTATATACAGTAGCATTTTACCAGGTCACACATCCCACCGTATTCCACTGTTGTGGGCCCGGTCCCTGTCTCTTATGTGAGCCCCACCTTCCCTTTATCCCTTCTCTAGCATTTCTTTTAGCCACACAAAGGACAGGAGTAGGAGGAGCTCTGCTTGCTCTGCATCAATGGCGACGAGGAGCGGCTACACCAGAGAAAGAGGAAGCTCAATCCTGTTCTTGGGTTTTGGAGATTAAACTGTCGAATCCAGCGGAGCTCTTCAGTTAGTTTGTCGATTTTCAATTTCCTCATTTCCCCTTTCTTTATTTGGAGCCCCCTGCTTATCCTCGCATCTCACCAAATCTGCAGCACTTCCCGCGATAGAAGACGAACTCTCGAAGGAGTTCCTCGATCCGGAGTACTGCAGGATAGACACTTCATCTGTCCCGTAAGGTTGCGTTTGTCCTAGCAGGTACAGGGAGGAGATTGCTTGGTTTCTCCAATGATTCATATTTCTGTTTCCCTTCTCAGACTTTTGGATGTTGTTTTTCTTTGAATCCAATCTGATAGTTTCTGAATCACCAATGGAGAAAGCCTACTTAGATCTATGGACAGAGAGAAGCAACATGGAGTTTGACAAGTGACAACGAGCAGCTTGTGAACAAGCTGAGGAACAAAATAATCGGCAATAAAATTAGTATGGCAAGGAGGTTGGATTTCCAGACTAAGCTATGTGTCGCATCTATTTCTTCAGTTGTTACCCTTCCTGTCGTGCCAGATTTATATTCAATAAAGTTGTGTAACCGGAATATGCATAATTTAGCTGACCAGGATGTATTGAGGTTGTGCTTACGAGCCTGTTCTTTGCGATCAGCTACAAGATGATCACGGACGAGGAGATGAAGCGAGCATCAATGGTTATATAGCACTAGTGACATAAGTACCAGGATTGTTGAGACAAAGTGCTTAACTCAGGAGGGGAACTTCATAATAAGGTCATATAATGGTTGCAATGAAAGCACCACTAGCATCTTTATCAAATGACACAGTAAGAACCATGTTTAGTTAACGAACTTGCGAAAGTATACTTGTTTTGAATACTTAAGTACTGGTGGTGTTGAAACAAAGTGCTTAACCGGGGGAGGGGGTAGAATAAAGTCCTCTAACGGTGGCAATGAAAGCACCATTAAAATCTATAACAAGTGCTACGTACCATATGTTTGTACTCATCGCGTAATCGCAAACTGGCTCTTTGATGGTTTTGCTTTCTGCGCATTTCTCCTACATTGTCCATATGTGTTACCAACCCCTGTTTCCCAAAAAATCAAGTTGTAAAACTCAAATGCTTCTAACACCGAGTAAAACTCTCTCCCAATCTCAGGTGTGGTGACCAATCCGGTCTTGTGTTTAGCAAAGTTACACATTGCCTTCTTGAGTGCGTTGACCCTGCCCTCTAAGGGCTGGCGCTCATCTGGTATTGTTCCACGACTATCCTGCATTGAAAATCATTAGTTGGATTTAAACTTGAAGTATGATCATGATCATGAAGGTGTAGTTAATGTAAACCTTCAAACTATCCATGTGCTCTCCAAAAAATACACAATAGGCGCCATCATCTTATGATTTTCAGATTGAATTATGAACTTAACTATATACACACAAAAAATGACTACAGAAAGAGAGCAAGACAAAATGGCTTGTTTCCCATTCCATGTATCCTCGCTTGTAAACCAAGTGGGATTGGCAGTTATTCGTTCAGTAATATATTGTGAAACAAGTGGCTTTGATCTGTAGGTTGCATGCAACAAGGCAACTTGATACTCAATTGTGAATTCATACATAATTCTTCTAGTTCAGTTAAGAAAAAAAATCCTTTCCACCAGGAAACAAAAACGCACTTATCACTGGACATTGATGATAGCGGTGAAGAATTTAGTTATTTTCAAATATAATATTTGAAACTGTATCATATGAACTGGCCGGTGATGAAAAATTCAGTGAAACTTAACTAGCCGGCCTGTAGATAAATTTCCATGGGCTGTATCATATGAACTAACCGGCGATGAAAATAAATCAGTGAAAAAAGTAACTTGGGTGCAGACCAATTTGGATTGAATGTACCATATGAACTAGCGAGCGATAAAAAAATTCAGTGAAAATTAACTAGCCGCTGTGCTTATCAATTTGGATGGATTGTATCACATGAACTAGTCAGCGATCAAAAAATTCAGTGAAAAACAAGCTTGGGTGCAGATCAATCTGGATGGACTGTACCATATGAACTAGCCGGCGATGAAAAAATTCAGTGAAAATTAACTAGCTGGCGTGCAGATCAATTTGGATGGACTGTACCACATGAGGGCAGCACTTAATGGTTACTAAGCAAGAACAGTTCATGGTTACTATGTGACATACTGTGCAGAAAAGTGTTTAAACACAACATGCAGTTCTCCAAAAAATGTCAGTATGTATTTCAGAGGAAAAAAACTTCAGCATTTGATATGATTTTGGTGTCTACAGATTAGGTGGTTGTTCAACCTATAACACTTCAGAATCCACTTGAATTCTTGAAAAATAAGCGTTGTGTTCTGCAGAAAAAGAAGAAATCATCCCTAAAGTGCATTAAATAACCCAACACCCGACCTGACCTAACAATTCAGTCTACAAATTCAGATGATTCAAGCCTCTTTAATTCATGTTTGATTAGTCGAAAAACTTTCAGATAGGTTATCATATTCAGAGCTAAGAAAATTTAGTTAGATCTGGTATCCCCTATAAACAGTAACGATTCCAAAAATAAATATACGAAATAGCATGGTACAATCTAGAAAAATTGTTATACAGTCCAATACACAATTTTTACCTAACTGAGTACACAGTCAGCGATGTTTAGATATTAACAGCACAAAGAACTTACTACAAAAACAGGTGCTTACCTTCTCTGCGGTGGACATTGTTCTGATTGCAAAACAGGTTATCATTTGCAGGTGTCTGTCCTGAAAACGACGGCGCCTAGCAGCAAATATATGGATCCGGCTTCTACTCTTCCTAGTAGCGGATTTGTTGCTCTGTCTCGATCCAGCTCCCGCCCTGGTTTTCGCTCTCTGTCCAATCTGCTAAAACCACCACCTCTTGGTGTTCTTGATAGGTCAAACAGAGAGTTGGATCTTTGGTGGGGATGGAGGAGAAGCTGCCCGCCGGAGGGGAATGTCAAATGAAACCTTGAAGAACAACGATTTGAATGGATTGAACATGGGTTTGAGCATACCTTAGCACAAGTTGCGTGAGCGATTCCGGTGCGAGTTCCATCCCTGGCGCCGGCCGCTACATCGTTGGTCGGCAGATCTGACGAGCTCTGGCGAGGGACCTCGCGTTCTCTCTGAGCTCTGGTATGGAACTAGGATGAGATTCAAATTTTGAATGGTTGCACTTGCACACCCCAATCGGTGGGGTCATGACCACGTGAACAGGTAGTACGGGGTATACGGTATGGGTACGAGCCGGCGCTGTATTCCTCTGGTATTGGTTTGGAAAGAGCTCAGAGGTGGGGTCGGAGAGAAATGCCACATGGGTTGTGGGTCCGGCTGGGGTGGATCCACATGCGAGCGCCAGCGGCTGGGATTGCCGCTGTAAATAGAACGCGAATGTAAAAGCCTTTATCGTTCTTTTTCTCTATTTAAATAGGCAGTACAAGATAACGACTCACACATCTCCTGATCCTAAGCTTACGCCAAGACCATGCATCCCTGAAATCTCTCCATGGTGCACAAGACTCGGCTACCATGCACACGTACAGACCTTGTGACCAGGGACCAAGCCCGAGCCCCCTTGTGACTTCAGGAATCAAAAATAGTACTCGCCAAGCACACAGGTGTCCAGTTCTTGAAAATTTTCAGATTATTCGGCCAAACAGAAGACCAGGTAACAAATAGTACAGCATAGTACCGGCCGCCGTGTCACTCACGCGCAAACGTCCGAGGATGTCGATCCCCGCCAGACTGCTCACACGCATGAACATGCACATCTCGCACATGCCATGACGGCGCAGCCCTGCCATCCTGCTACTGCACCTAGATCCCATGAGTATGCCTTGCATTGACAGCGGCTGCATCCACGGGCCACGTCGCTCCTATAGTAAGAAATTGTGAGATGATCATGTGATATAGTTGCTTCTCAAATATTGGCTTGATACTTATCCCAGAAGCACAAGCATATATTTTTGGTTTGTTGCTTGTGCCCAAAGAACAAGCAAGTAGAAAATAAATGTTGTGCTCCAGATGATGAAATTGACAGGCGCGTACATAACGTTCAAGGCAGGAGAAATAAGCCAGCAGATTAGCAATCTTTGTACATGATAATTACAGCCAACTGAGGTTCAGTCCGAGATTTCTTCTGGACAGCAGGCATGTAGTTTTGAGCTGCAAATTTTACAAGAGACATAAGACGCGCCAGGTAAGGCCGTGTAAAATTTTCAGCCCATTTGGTGCACATGAGAGCCATCAAAAAATTTGTGACATCATGATGAGTTCACCTGATGTTTAGAACCAGCAGGGCTACACATAGAAATTTATAATGGGCAAACCATTATGAGTTAGGCCCTAAAATTTCGAACAGATGAGAATGACATGATGGCTTGTGCACTATAGAACTCTCAACTTCGGTAAAGTTCCACTAAATAATTTGCAAGTTGGTGCATATGACTTAATCAGTAGTTTGTACAGAATTAACCCGTAAAAAGCTATCAGCCTCATGGACTAAGCAGAAATCCATCAAGGTAACATTGGCCCGTACATCTTATATACTCCTAAATATATGTCTTTTTAGAGATTTCAATAAAGACTACATACAAAGCAAAATGAGTGAATCTGCACATTAAAATACGTATATACACATCCCAAGGCAGTTAGGACTCAATGTTCTAACTCTTAAGACCTAGAGCCGGATCAGATGGCACTACTATAGGCAACCACTTAATAGTGGCGCGGCTTATATGGCCCGCGCTACTGCTATTTAGTAGTAGCGCTGGTAAAAAAAAGCGATTTTGGTATGGAATAGTTGTAGCGCGCGTACAGCAGACCAGCGCTACTACTAACTGGTCCCCACCGTGGCCCCATGGACATAACATAATTGTAGTGCATGGTATAGAACCCGTGCTACTACTAAGTTAAGAGTAGTAGCACTTGCGTCCTAGGACTCACTACTACTAATGATAGACGGGGAAAACTGGTGGGCCCCACTTAGTAGTAGCGCGGGTACGTGAGGCCGCGCTACAACTAATGACCTTAGTTGTAGCGTGGCCCCATGCCCTGCGCTACTACTAAGTTTCACTTATTACCAGCATTCGCCGCCCGTCCGCATCACACCTCTCTCAGCCCACACACATCGCGCCCGTCCCCATCCCGCCGCCGACCTCGACCTGCCCGCCATTACCACTATCCCCCGTGTCCCCAGCCTCCGTTCCGAGCTAAGTCTCCTCCCTCCACCATCCCCCCTCCTCCCTACTTCCTTCCTTCCAGAGCAGGCGCCTGGTGGGCACTCTCCGGAGTGCCATTGCGGGCTGCTCCCCGGCGTTTTCTCCGGCGCGCCCTCCAGCTATGGCGTAGGTGCAGCGCGGGTAGGGGCTCATGAAGGAAATATGCCCTAGAGGCAATAATAAAGTTGTTATTTATATTTCCTTATAGCATGATAAATGTTTATTATTCATGCTAAAATTGTATTAACCAAAAACTTAGTACATGTGTGAATACATAGACAAAACAGAGTGTCCCTAGTATGCCTCTACTTGACTAGCTTGTTAATCAAAGATGGTTATGTTTCCTGACCATAGACATGTGTTGTCATTTGATGAATGGGATCACATCATTGGAGAATGATGTGATGTACAAGATCCATCCGTTAGCTTAGCATAATGATTGTTTACTTTTATTGCTATTGCTTTCTTCATGACTTATACATGTTCCTCTGACTATGAGATTATGCAACTCCCGAATACCGGAGGAACACCTTGTGTGCTATCAAACGTCACAACGTAACTGGGTGATTATAAAGATGCTCTACAGGTGTCTTCGAAGATATTTGTTGGGTTGGCATAGATCAAGATTATGATTTGTCACTCCGTGTATCAGAGAGGTATCTCTGGGCCCTCTCGGTAATGCATATCACTATAAGCCTAGCAAGCAATGTGACTAATGATTTAGTTGCGGGATGATGCATTACGGAACGAGTAAAGAGACTTCCCGGTAACGAGATTGAACTAGGTATGATGATACCGACGATCGAATCTCAAGCAAGTAACATACCGATGACAAAGGGAACAGCGTATGTTGTTATGCGATTTGACCGAAAAAGATCTCCGTAGAATATGAAGGAGCCAATATGAGCATCCAGGTTCCGCTATTGGTTATTGACTGGAGATGTGTCTCCGTCATGTCTACATAGTTCTCGAACCCGTAGGGTCCGCACGCGTAACGTTCGGTGAGGATTTGTATTATGAGTTATGTGATTTGATGATCGAAGTTTGTTCGGAGTCCCGTATGAGATCACGGACATGACGAGGAGTCTCGAAATGGTCGAGAGGTAAAGATTCATATATTAGAAGGTTATATACGGACATCGGAATGGTTCCGATAAGGTTCGGGGATTTATCGGAGTACTAGGAGGCTATTGGAACCCCCTGGAAGTTAATGGGCTTTATTGGGCTTTAGTGGAGAGAGGGAAGAAGGGCCACGAGGTGGCGCGCGCCCCCCTCCTTCCCAAACTGAATTGGACAAGGGGTGGGGACGCGACCTCCCTTTCCTTCTCCCTCTCCCTCCTTTCCCCTTTCCGTAAGATGGAAGGAGGGGGCCAAATCCTACTAGGTTTGGAGTCCTAGTAGGACTCCCCCCATGGCGCGCCTCCCCTTTGGCCGGCCTCCTCCTCCCCCCTCCTTTATATATGTGGGCAGGGGAGCACCCCAAAGCAGAACAGACAATCTCTTAGCCGTGTGCGGTGCCCCCCTCCACAGTTTAACACCTCGGTCATATCGTCGTAGTGCTTAGGCGAAGCCTTGCGCCGAGAACTTCATCATCACCTTCGCCACACCGTCGTGCTAACGGAACTATCCCTCGACCCTCCACTGAATCAAGAGCTCGAGGGACGTCATCGTACTAAACGTGTGCTGAACACGGAGGTGCCGTACGTTCGGTACTTGGATCGGTTGGATCGTGAAGACGTTCGACTACATCAATCGCGTTACTAAACGTTTCTGCTTTCGGTCTACGAGGGTACGTGGACACACTCTCCCCGCTTGTTGCTATGCTTCTCCTGGATAGATTTTGCGTGATCGTAGGATTTTTTTTTAAATTACTATGTTTCCCAACAGCTCGGTGCTGGAAGTGTAGTGCGGGTAGGGGCTCAGTGTAGGAGCAGCGTGGGTAGGGGATACTTTGTTGTGCACGAGTGGTGCAAATGCAAAATGGTTAATTTAATTTAATGTATAAACACAGCTCCAACGCCATCTATCAAATCGGACACCTCAAACATCCGCGAACACATCTAGACGTGTCCATGGATAGCGGTAGGGGACTAGTTCATCCAACTACACCAAATGTGACAGTTTGTCTATCCGTGCAAAGGACGTAAACTTTTCCTATTGTCAATGCAAGTGGTGTAGTTGGATATGTGTGTGGTCATTGGTGTAGTGATGCATGTGTGTGTGCTCATTAGTTGAGCATTGGTGTAGCGATGCATGAGTTCCTATGTTTTGCCGGAATGTTGATTAATTTTTATTCCGGCAAATTTCGGGCACTCGGTATGTCCTATCTTTAGCAAAGGTTAGGAGGTGATTTTTCGTGGATTATGAAGTTTGGAACTTTTAATTTACTTTTTTATGTCATTATTCGATATATGTAATGTTGATTGATGCTTAGGGTTGACCTTCAGTCGGATGGGGCTCCCTATGTGATAGATTAATGTTCTTGAACGAAGATTCCTGACTGTTGTTGTGGGGGTCGCTTCTCCTTGTGCTAGACCTTGGTAATGCACTAGGGGAAGGAGGAGTAGCGAACATCACCGACGGTCAAAATATTAGTGAGGAAGTGCCCATCATATACATCACCAGAGATGAGAGTTGTTCAAGGAAGACTCGACAGGCCCAAAGTCAACCCATGCTAAATAGTGATATGTGTTGACTGCATGGAATTTACCTTCGATTTTTAATCTTTCATGAATACAACAAATGGATGACGAGGATAGGATCCCCAAGTGCGATGGCTGTACCGATGAGGGGGGCATGTGCGAAAACCTCACTTGGAAAATGATAGGTGCTTCTTCGTCATGCTTAAAGGGGGCTTCAAATATTATATGGTATATAATTCTGCACGTATTTCTTCTTAACTAAGCATGGCTTAAGTCTTTTTGCTTTAACGTGTAATTTCCATAAATTTTTTATAATTCAACTAGTGCATCCACTGCTCTATTTTGATGACATGGATAAGGTGGATGAGAGGACAACTTACCTTAAGACGAAACATGGTTTCATTTTCGAGGGTACGATCTTCAATGAAGTAGGTTACACATATTTTGCTTGTGCAAATTGGAGAAGATTGTGCAAGGTTTACGAATTTAGGGTGGGTATGAGCGTAACAATTGATATTGGCATCGTTCCTCAATATGATCCAGTCACCTTTCCTCAATATGATCAAGACATTTGGGTGGATCAGGACATGATTCCAATTCTTCCTCCGTTTGACTTTGTTAAAAAAGTTTGTTAAATAAACTATATTGCTTATTTAAAAATAATTATTATTCACCCCTAACTTAACTTGTTTATTTATACTTGATAGCTTATTTTATATCTTCATGAAATACACGGAATATAGTAGACAACTTATTACACTGCTGGCTCAGAGCTTATTTGGGAGGAGAAGAATTATCTTGTCCCCTTTGCTAATGATGTTTAGTCGTTTAGGGCACTTACGGAGATGGCCGAAGTACTACATGATATGTGCCACTAGTCCACAAGTTAAGCGATACTAACATTAGTAGAAAATGCATGACATGATTTTTTTACTATTGTGTCACTAGTCCATCTTTTTCGTACATTTTCTTAAGTAAACTACATTGCTTACTATGTCATTATTATATTCTTCAACAGAAGCTCCCAAATGTTATTGTGTTTGTGCTGATTAATGTGCAAGGTGAGATGACAATTATTTGCCATGAGACACTACTGGAATCAGGAACTTTGCCGTCAGCCAGTTCTTTGCCGTCAGCTAGCTGACGGCATAGAACCTTTGCCGTCCACTAGTGGATGCCAAAGAGGCAGGGTGGGCCGCTAGCGAGAGGCAGCTAACGGTCACTTTCTTTGCCGTCCGCTAGCTGATGGCAAAGAAACTTTGCCGACAAAGAAAGTGGCCATTCTAACGTCCGTTTTCTACGCTCTTTGCAGTCAGCTAGCAGACGGCAAAGAGCTTTGCCCTATATGTAACAAAACGTCCTCGCGCCTTGCCCCTCTCTCTCCCTCCCCTCATCCCAACCCCGCGCCGCCGCCCCCCCTCGACGCGTAGCCCCGGGCCGCATCGCCGCCCTGGCCGCCCCTCTCCGCCTCGCCGGGCCGCTCCGCCTCACGGCGCCGCTCCGGCCGCCCCGGCCTGCCTCTTCGCCCCCCCGTCCCGTCCGCGCCGCCCCGGCCGCGCCGTCCTGTCCGCGCTGGCCCGAGCCTCCTCGCTGCCCCGGCTGCCCCGACAGGCCGCGCCGGCCCCGCCCCTCCATGCCGGCCCGCCCTGCCCCGGCCACCCCGCCGGCCCGCCTCGCCGCCCCGCCCCGCCTCTCCAAGGTGAGACATTTTTTTTCTTCTGTTTTTTAGATTTAGTTTAATTAGGTTTAGTATAATTTAGTTTAGGTTTTGTTTAGTTTAGTTATACTAATTAAGGTTTAGTTTAGTTTAGGTTAGGTTAAGTTTCTGGTTTATTTTAGGTTTAGTTTAGTTAGTTTAGTTTAGGTTTAGTTTAGTTTAGGTTTTGTTAGTTTAGTTTAGGATTAGTTTAGTTTACTTTAGGTTAAGTTTCTGGTTTATTCGGAACATGTGAAATTTGTTGTTATTTTTTTAGTTCAAGCATTTATTCCCGCATCGACGTCGACGATTCCTATCCCGCATCCTCGTCGTCGACTCGGCGGAGGAGGCCTGCTTGATCAGAGGGGCCATGTCCAAGACTGGGCTCCGCCGGGCTGGTACTAGGAGGTTCTACCTTCCAGGGGGCGCAGCTTGGTGAGGAGCCAGCCCGTCGTTGACCCGAACCTTGTTTGGTGGCGGTCGCGTGGGCTAGTGACTGTGCCGAGGCTTTCGGGCACCGCGGAGGTGGTACGTCACCGTGTCAGCGAGGAGGATGAGCACATCCGTCGCTACATGGTTGCGTTGGAGGGCAGGTTCGACAAAACCTGGCAGGTTCTTCAGGGATCTCACTGGAGCTATGATCCTGTGATGGTTCCTTCTCTTTGGGTGTCCACCGCCCGCGCCGATACTCGTTGTTCGTGACGGTTCTAGCTGTATTAGCAATGCTATATGTATGATACTATTCGAGATGTATTACTGATAATATCTGACGATGCACGGACACAAGAGACGATGTAGTTTTGCTTATTGAATGCATGCTAATTTAGTTTACCTGGGGACGAGCGGGTTAGGGGGTTCCTCGGTGTCGATGGTACCCTAAATAGCAAGTATCATCAGTGCGAGATACATGTGGCCGTCGGTGTCGAACACTACATCCGTGTCCCACAAGTGACACAGGGGTCCTGCGTCCCGCAACAACAGTTCTCGGCGTCGATGGCGGTCGAACACCATCGCGAATTTGTCTGGCAGCTTCTGAGATGACG
This sequence comes from Triticum urartu, assembly GCF_003073215.2. Classification (NCBI taxonomy): domain Eukaryota; kingdom Viridiplantae; phylum Streptophyta; class Magnoliopsida; order Poales; family Poaceae; genus Triticum; species Triticum urartu. Next base: position 674,194,619 of record NC_053028.1, read on the forward strand.
ATTGAAAGCTAAGTGTTGAAAGTTGAAACACTCAACTGACTCAACTCTGTTTGGTTGTCTGAAATTTCAAAACTTGGCTTTAATCCTCATTGCAAAGGCTGCCAGACAAATTTGCCAAGGCGTTCGACCGTCATCGGCCACCAGAACTATTGTTGCGGGACGCCGGGCGCCGGCATCACTTGTGGGACGTGGATCTAGTGTTCAAAGCCGAGCGCCTCATGTATCTTGCACCGATGATACTTGCTATTTAGGGTTCTATCGACGCCGAGGAACCCCTAACCCTCTCGTCATGTTGTAAATATTTAGTTAGGTTGACGGAAAAAACAATATTTCTATGAAACTCATCTTTCGATTTAAATGTGCAGTTTTGTCGCCGCTGGAGGGTCTAGTTCTCGACGAGCTCCACCCCTGCGTTCGTGGGTTAGCACAAATAACATCTCCTCCCCCCCTTGATTTTCTCTGTTCCGGTCTTCTTGCCGATGAAACTTGCTAGCTATAGGTGTCTTCAATCATCAGTATGTGTGACCACTATGCGTCTACCGTTTGAAAGGGTTACATCTATAAATATGCATGCATTTGCATATTTATAACCGTGATTCTTTCGAATTGTCCAACTTATCCATGGACAGCCCGAGTATGTGTAGATTGGGTTCGTTTTCCCATATGCTATGCTCCGGATCCGATGCAGAATTTCGTCAGTGCCTCCCAGTTGTTCTCCGGGTACACATCCTCTCTGCTTATTGCCGAGACGTGTATCAGGAGAACAACGGGGAGGTGCTGCCAAAATTTTGCGTCAGATCCGGAGCAGAGCATGGGAAAACGAACCCAATCTACACATACTCAGGTGGGATTAGGACCTATCTTTACCTATTAGCATCTAGGTTGCATCGACGTAATAAAAGTGACAAACTCCATTAACTAATGAATATATACATGCTGATTTATATACATATATTTCATATGTGTCCAGTAGCTAGGCAAGATGACTGATCGTGCGTGGATGTACACCAGTCACACTAGTCAGAAAGACATGACCACTGAATGGTTAACAAAAACTAAGGGGTTTCTGAGAGCCGCATTTGCAAATGGCCAGAGGACAACATGGTGCCCTTGTGCTGGGTGCAACAATTGGCACAAGAGGACAGAGGATGAAATTGGCAAACACCTGCATAAGTGGGGTTTTACGCCAGATTATACGGTGTGGACATTTCATGGCGAGTCTGCCCAACGTGCCAGAGCTGAGGTGCTTCGTCGTCGCACCGACGAGCATGGTACTAGGATGCAAGACATGGTGCAAGACTTTGATGATGCTCGGGACTCGGACGATGAGATGGAGGAATCTGCAAAGGCCTTCAATGAAATGTTGGAGTCTTCAAAACGTCCTCTCCACGAGCATACTAAGCTTTGTCAGCTGGATACCATCTCACAAATAATGGCTCTGAAGGCTCAATTCAACTTGGGCAGAGAATGCTACGACGCGATAATGACAGTATTTGGACGTTTTGTACCCAAAGGCAACGTAGTACCTACAAACCTGTACCAGTCAGACAAAATCCTCCGTGCTCTTAAGATGCCCTATGAGAAGATACATGCATGTAAGAATGGAGGTGCCTTATTTAGGCTTCAGTATGCGGACTTGAAATATTGTCCCATTTGCAAGTCATCCAGGTATGTTGTGGTAGACAACGGTATGGGGGAGAAGACGCAGACCAAAATCCCTGTTAAAGTTCTTCGGTATATGCCAATCGTACAAAGACTTCAACATATTTTCATGGTCGAAGAGACGGCAAGACAGATGACATGGCACAAAACGGGCAAAAGAACCCAACTAGATGCAGATGGGAAGCTGATGATGGTGCACACATCTGACGGTGAAGCGTGGAAGCGCTTCGATGCATTACATGACAACAAAGCGGCAGATCCGAGGCATCCTCGAGTCGCCATCAGCACGGATGGGTTCAGTGTGTTTGGTCTAACGGCAACCTAATACAGTTGTTGGCCCATATTTGTCATTCCACTCAATCTCCCCCCAGGACAGATTATGCAAAGAAACAACACTTTCCTGACGTTGATAATTCCAGGGCCGAACTATCCGGCGAAGAATATGAATGTGTACATGCAGCCGCTCAAGGACAAATTGCAAGAAGCCTGGGATAAAGGGTTCAAGACATACGACGCCTTTAGCAAAAAGAACTTCCTAATGCGTGTGTGGTACATGTACTTGACGCATGACTTGCCGGCATATGCGCTATTCGTTGGCTGGTGTGTGCATGGAAGGTTCCCGTGCCCCACATGCAAGGGAGCTCTTCAGTTTCGTTGGCTTGAGGCCAATCGCAAGTTTTCTTGCTTTGACATGCATAGGCCGTTCCTGCATCCTCGCCATAAGTTCAGGAAAGACAAGCAGAACTTCATCAAAGGTAGAGTTGTGAAAGACTCTGCACCACCTCCGTTGACAGGCCAAGAGATCCTGGATCAGTTAAACGCTCTCGAGCCAGATCCAGAGCGTCCAGGGTATTTCTAGGGGTATAATTCACAACACGCCTGGACTCACAAGACATGTGATAACCCACAAGTATAGGGGATCGCAACAGTTTTCGAGGGTAGAGTATTCAACCGAAATTTATTGATTCGACACAAGGGGAGCCAAAGAATATTCTCAAGTATTAGCAGTTGAGTTGTCAATTCAACCACACCTGGATAACTTAGTATCTGCAGCAAAGTATTTAGTAGCAAAGTAATATGATCACTAGTAGAAAAGGGGGCAACGGTTCAGGCCGGGGCAGCCCATTAGTCCCGGTTCAGTCTAGAACCGGGACCAATGGGGGCATTGGTCCCGGTTCATGAGCCCAGGGGGCCGGCCGGACCACGTGGGCCATTGGTCCCGGTTCGTCTGGACCTTTTGGTCCTGGTTGGTGGGACGAACCGGGACCAATGGGCCTGGCTCCTGGCCCACCACCATTAGTCCCGGTTGATGGCCTGAACCGGGACCAAAGGCAGCCCTTTAGTCCCGGTTCTTGCCACGAACCGGGACCAATGAGGTGCCTATATATACCCTCGCCCGCGAGCAGAGCACTCCAGTGCTCTGTTTTCCTGGGCCAGCGAGGGGAGGTGTTTGTGGTGCTCTAGCTCACCTCCTATGCACATGAGGTGTTCGATGAAATGCCCGAGCCACACTAGTTAAGCTTTCTCCTCTCGAAGCTCGACCTCAAAGCTCTATTTTCCTCGAGATTTGTCTAGATTTAGCGGTCCCTCACGCCCCACCCCCGTCTTCACCGCCGTCGATCACCCGGGCCGATCTCATCACCGACACCACCGTGGTGAGCCTCTTGTTCTTATCTTCTTTCTGAAAGGAAAAATATTGTTACTTGTATGTTTAGATAGATACTTGTATCATTTTCTTACTTTTATTATTGCATCTTATATAGTGCGATGGTTTTGGTATCTGCCCCCGTCGGCCCTCGTCCTGTCTATGATTCGGATGTGGTATATACATTAATCTTTATAACTATTGGTTCATTTATTGTTTATGAAAATTATGCAGACCAACGTGACATAGATTTTATTTGTCTAGGATGTATGTGAACCAGAAATTCCAACCGACCCTATTGTCGATAGGTTAAATTTAGTTGAAGAAGAAAACAATTTCTTGAAGGAAAAAATAAAAAAATTGAGGAGGAGAAGATGATATTAGAGTTGCATGTTGTGGATGTCGTCGATGATCACAAGATCAAGATGGATGCAATGCGCTTGAAGATTAGAAAGATTAGAAAATATGCCATTCATACCGAGGCTTGGTATCATTATGCCGTTGGATCAATTGTTACCTTGGTTGCGATTATGATCGCCTTTGTTTTCGCATTAAAATGTTTTACATAGTTTCAATGTATGTTTTAATTAATTAGATGCTCTGGAGAGCTATATGTTGTTAGATGAGAACTATGTATGTACTTTGCTTTTAATGCATGTCATGATGAACTTCTATTAATTTGGACACTTAATTATATATAATACACGCAGATGAACCGGCAATGGATGTACGGTGACAGACACACCTCCGAGTACATTAAGGGCGTGCATGAGTTTCTCGATGCGGCTGAGGCAAACAAGCAGAATGGTTTTATGTGTTGTCCATGCCCTGATTGTGGGAATACGAAGTCTTACTCTGACCGGAAAATCCTTCACACCCACCTGCTTTACAAGGGTTTCATGCCACACTATAATGTTTGGACGAGGCATGGAGAAATAGGGGTTATGATGGAAGACGACGAAGAAGAAGAGTACGATGACAACTACGTGCCCCCTGAATACCGTGATGCTGCAACGGGGGGAGCTGGTGAAGATCAAGAGGAACCAGATGATGTGCCCAATGATGCTGCAATGGGTGAAGGTGCTGAAGATCAAGAGGAACCAGACGATGTGCCCGATGATGATGATCTCCGCCGGGTCATTGTCGATGCAAGGACGCAATGCGAAAGTCAAAAGGAGAAGCTGAAGTTCGATCGCATGTTAGAGGATCACAAAAAAGGGTTGTACCCCAATTGCGAAGATGGCAACACAAAGCTCGGTACCGTACTGGAATTGCTGAAGTGGAAGGCAGAGAATGCTGTGCCTGACAAAGAATTTGAGAAGCTACTGAAAATATTGAAGAAGAAGCTTCCAAAGGATAACGAATTGCCCGACAGTACATATGCAGCAAAGAAGGTCGTATGCCCTCTAGGATTGGAGGTGGAGAAGATACATGCATGCCCTAATGACTGCATCCTATACCGCGGTGCATACAAGGATCTGAACGCATGCCCCGTATGCGGTGCATTGCGGTATAAGATCAGACGAGATGACCCTGGTGATGTGCACGGCGAGCCCCACAGGGAGAGGGTTCCTGTGAAAGTGATGTGGTATGCTCCTATAATACCACGGTTGAAACGTCTGTTCAGAAACGGAAAGCATGCCAAGTCGATGCGATGGCACAGTGAGGACCGTAAGAAAGACGGGAAGTTGAGAGCACCCGCTGACGGGTCGCAGTGGAGAAAAATTGTGAGAAAGTACTGGGATGAGTTTGCAAAGGACCCAAGGAACGTATGGTTTGCTTTAAGCGCGGATGGCATTAATCCTTTCGGGGAGCAGAGCAGCAATCACAGCACCTGGCCGGTCACTCTATGTATGTATAACCTTCCTCCTTGGATGTGCATGAAGCGGAAGTTCATTATGATGCCAATTCTCATCCAAGGCCCTAAGCAACCTGGCAACGACATTGATGTGTACCTAAGGCCATTAGTTGAAGAACTTTTATAGCTGTGGAATGGAAACGGTGTACGTACGTGGGATGAACACGGACAGGAGGAATTTAACCTAAAGGCGTTGCTGTTCGTGACCATCAACGATTGGCCCGCTCTCAGTAACCTTTCAGGACAGACAAACAAAGGATACCACGCATGCACACACTGTTTAGATGACACTGAAAGTATATACTTGGACAAATGCAGGAAGAATATGTACCTGGGCCATCGTCGATTTCTTCCGACCAACCATCAATGTCGAAAGAAAGGCAAGCATTTCAAATGCGAGGCAGATCACCGGAAGAAGCCCGCCATGCGTACCGGTGATCACGTACTTGCTATGGTCAATGATTTACACGTAATCTTTGGAAAGGGTCCCGGCGCAGTAGCTGTTCCGAATGACGCTTAGGGACACGCACCCATGTGGAAGAAGAAATCTATATTTTGGGACCTACCCTACTGGACAGACCTAGAGGTCCGCTCTTCAATCGACGTGATGCACGTGACGAAGAACCTTTGCGTGAACCTGCTAGGCTTCTTGGGCGTGTATGGAAAGACAAAAGATACACCTGAGGCATGGGAGGACCTGCAACGTTTGCACGAAAAAGACGGCATGCCTCAGAAGCAGTATGAAGGTCCTGCCAGCTACGCTCTTACGAAAGATGAGAAAGAAATCTTCTTTGAATGCCTGCTCAGTATGAAGGTCCCGACTGGCTTCTCGTCGAATATAAAGGGAATAATAAATATCCCAGAGAAAAAGTTCCAGAACCTAAAGTTTCATGACTGCCACGTGATTATGACGCAACCGTTTCCGGTTGCATTGAGGGGGCTTCTACCGGAAAACGTCCGATTAGCCATTGTGAAGCTATGTGCATTTCTCAATGCAATCTCTCAGAAGGTGATCGATCCAGAAATGGTACCAAGGCTAAGGAGTGATGTGGCGCAATGTCTTGTCAGTTTCGAGCTGGTGTTCCCACCATCCTTCTTCAATATCATGACGCATGTCCTAGTTCATCTAGTCGACGAGATTGTCGTTCTGGGCTCGTATTTCTACACAATATGTTCCCCTTTGAGAGGTTCATGGGAGTCCTAAAGAAATATGTCCGTAACCGCGCTAGGCCAGAAGGAAGCATCTCCATGGGCCATCAAACAGAGGATGTCATCGGGTTTTGTATTGACTTCATTCCTGGCCTTAAGAAGATAGGTCTCCCTAAATCATGGTATGAGGGGAGACTGACTGGAAAAGGCATGCTAGGAGCGGACTCAATAATATGCAGGGACGGGCATTCTTGGTCTCAAGCACACTACACAGTTCTACAGAACTCTACCTTGGTGACCCTGTATGTCGATGAACACAAGAACAGTCTGCGCTCCAAACACCCGGAGCAGTGCGACGACTGGATTACATGTGAACACATTAGGACTTTCAGCAGTTGGTTGGAAGCACGTCTCAGAGGTGACAACACTGTTTGTGATGAGTTGTACTTGTTGTCCAGGGGACCATCTTTGACTGTATTGATTTACAAAGGATACGAGATAAATGGGAATACATTTTACACGATTGACCAAGATCAAAAGAGCACCAACCAAAACAGCGGTGTCCGCTTTGATGCAACAACCGAGAAGGGAAAGGACACATATTATGGTTACATAGTGGACATATGGGAACTTGACTATGGACAAGATTTTAGGGTCCCTTTGTTTAAGTGCAAATGGGTCAATCTGTCAGGAGGCGGGGTACATGTAGACCCACAGTACGGAATGACAACAGTGGATCTGAAAAATCTTGGGTACACTGACGAACCGTTCGTCCTAGCCAATGATGTGGCACAGGTTATCTATGTGAAGGACATGTCTACCAGACCGAGAAAAAGAAAAGATAAGGAAACGAATACATCATACGATGAGCCAAAGCGCCACATAGTTCTTTCAGGAAAAAGGGATATCCTGGGAGTGGAGGGCAAGACAGACATGTCTGAAGATTATGAAAGGTTTCATGAAATTCCTCCCTTCAATGTCAAGGCTGACCCAAGCATCCTGATAAACGATGAAGATTATCCATGGTTACGGCGCAATAAGCAAATGACAAAAGCGAAGAAAAAGTGAAGACTCTCTCCCACAACTATTATGATGATACCATGCCAAATTTGTAACAGACGAGCATGCTATGCCAACTTTTTCAGAGTTCATTTGAAAACTATGAATTTAGGTCGAATTTTCTCTATAGGTGCATATATGTTCATTTTTTAGTAAAGTTAATCACAAACTTGTGATTCACAGAAATTTCAAAGAATTCAAATTTTAACTATTCAAATTTGAGGTTATAATTTTTCTAAAACTAATGGCACTAACAGAAAGTTTATAATTTTGCTGACTTAAAAGCAAAAAGAATAAAAAAATAAAGCAAAAAACAAAAGAAAATAAATAATACAGAAAGCAAAACAAAAACAAAAGCCCGTCCCTCTCTGCGTTGTTGAGCTCCTCTCAAAGTAGAAATGAAAAAAATAGCAAAAAAAATGCCACCAACTGGGCCACCACGGCCTAAATACGACTAGAAACCCAACCATGGGTCAGGATTCAAGCCCGCAGCAGGCCCAGTAGGCCCACAGGCATTGCAGTGACAGATTAGGCCCGAAAGCCTGCAGTTGAGAGGAGCTCGAGAGGGTGGGCGCAGCAGCGCTTATAAACCACTCCCGAGCCCTCTCAACTAGCGAGGTGGGACTAAACTTTTGGGCGCGGGGCAGCACAAGGCCATCGGTCCCGGTTGGTGGGACGAACCGGGACCAAAGGGGTGCATTGGTCCCGGTTCGTGGCACCAACCGGGACCAAAGCTTAGACTATATAACAAAACACTTGTGAATTTTTTTTAGTTTGCATCGCCAGTTCCCCCCTTCCCCCGCTGACGACGCCGTGCGGCTGCTCCACCTCGCCGTCTACGCCGTCGCCGCCAACGTCGTCGCCTCCCCGAGCCCGTGCCATCCTCATCGCTGGCATCCCCGAGCCCGCCGTCCTCGTCGTCCCCGTCGCTGCGTGCCTCCCCGAGCCCACCCCTCCTCGTCCCGGTCGCCGGCCGCGCGCCGTCCCGATCGAGACCGCCGTCCCCGTCACCGCGTGCCGCCCCGAGCCCGCCGTCCCCGTCGCCGGACTCCTGCCATCCCCCCGGCCCGCCCGTCGCCGTCGCCCTGCCCCGCCCGTCGCCGTCGCCCCTGCCCCGCCCGTCGTCGTCGTCCCGCCCCGCCCGTCGCCGTCGCCCCGCCCCACCCGTCGCCGTCGCCCCGGCCCGCCCGTCGCCGTCGCGCGCCCTGCCCGTTGGTCCGGCCGGCGCCCCTCCCCTATTTTTTTATATATTATATATGCTTGTGTATATTGCTTCTTTGTGTATATTATGTATATATGTCAGTATATGTATTGTGTATATTGCTTCTTTTCAGATTTTTTTCATATATATGTTTGTATTTTGTATTTTGCTTTTTTATAAAAATGTATATATGTTTTTATGTTCTCTGTGTATATATGTTCATATATGCAAAAGTTAGATTTGAATATTTAGAAAAGGATTATCTATATATGTTCTCTGATTTAGTACATTTTAGGTTAGTTTCATTTTTAGAAAAGTTTTATATATTTAGGAGAGGAAAAAGGAAAATAAAAAGAGGAAAAAGGAGAAGAAGAGGAGAGGAAGAAAAGGAAGAGGAGAAGAAGAAAGGAATAGAGGAGAAGAAGAAAAAATAGAATTTTTTTTCTATTTTTTCTTCTTCTCCTCTATTCCTTTCTTCTTCTCCTCTTTTTTTCTTTTTTTTTTCTTCGATCTTCTCCTCTATTCCTTTCTTCTTCTCCTCTCTATTTCCCTCTCCCGATAACTTCAACACGAGGGGGGGGGTCGATATACCCCTCGGATAACTTCGACATGAGGGGCGGTCGATATATATACCCCCTCTCGACTGTGATAATAACTTATACCGCGGGAGCACCCCCCGACCCTCTCGCTCGACCAAAAACTCTCGAGGACACCCAAACCCTAGAAAAAAAAGACGTCGGTCTCCTACCCCCTCCCGCCGCGCCCCTACCCGACAAACTCTCTCGAGGCCACCCCAAACCCTTGAAGCGTCGTCGAGGCCACCCCAAACCCTAGAGAAGCAGCGTCGAGGCCACTAATTAATATATATGATTCCTTACTGTGATTAGCTAGCTAGTTCTACGTTTGCCACTAATATATCCATTTGTCATGTTTGAATAATAATTGCCATGTTGTAAATATTTGTAGAAACTATGGACACCACCCGAGACGAAGCAAACGAAGCGATGTTGAGGGACATAATCGCAGAAGGAAGTGATGCCGTCTCGTTGTATCTCAACGACACCGATGGTACTCTGGAAGGAGAGGGTGAAGAAGCTGGCTCTGGTGACCTATGCCGGTGCAAGAAGAAGAAGGTGGGGACGGCTCCGGTGACCCAATGCTGGTGCAAGAAGGAGACCGTGATGACGGCTCCGGTGACCGAACCGAGTCCGGCCAGGTATATATATTAGTTAAGCCTGTGCTGACTAGCTAATTGATGCATTCATTTTTTTGGTATGTACACATATTAATTAAGTCTTTGCTCTTTTTCATAGCCCTCCGGATCGAGCACAACTGAGGTAAAGAGACGAGGCCCGAAGAAAAAGTTGAGCTCGGATGAAAGGTTTGAGATCATAGCAATCGCGCCCGACGGCCAACCTATTGAACCCAACCGAACAAAGAAGGCATTTGTTGCTCAGTGCGGGGTTCTAGTTAGGGACAATATGCCGATCAGCATCCACCAATGGTTCAAGCCGGCTAAAGAAGACCCTGAGGTGTCTTACGTCAATGATATGCAGAAAACTGATCTTTGGACTGAGCTGAAGACAAATTTCACCCTACCGCCAGAGGATGATCCGGAGAAGCCAGTTGGGCAATTAATCAAGTCTTTTGCTCTTAAGAAGATGGCAGACCTATTCAGGAGGTGGAAGAATGACCTGAATAGGTTTGTCGAGAAAAAAGAGACACCAGAATTCAAGGGCATATATGAGAAGATCAGAGATGACTGGCCTGCATTTGTGGCCTACAAGACATCGGAAAAGAGTAAGCAGATGTCGGCGACAAACAAGAAAAATGCTGCGAAGAAGAAGCTTCACCATCGCACGGGGTCAGGTGGCTACCTCGTAGCCCGGCCTAAGTGGGCCAAGGCTGAGAATGATCTTCTTGCAAAAGGGATTGAACCAGAGACAATGAGCTGGCCAGACCGTTGCCGGACTTGGTTCTTCGGGGCTGGCGGAACCTTGGACCCTGTAACAAGGAAGTGCATTTGGACGGATGAGCAACTTGACATACCCTTGAAGAAGCTTCGGTACTATATCGCTGCAGTGCAGAAAGGGACGTTCCTTCCAGATAGAGAGAACGACGAGCTCACAAAGGCCCTCGAAAATCCTGAGCACCCTGGACGGACACGAGGCACGCCAGGCTCCATTCCGTGGAAGGCTGGGTTTCCGGACGCATGTGGTTACAAAAGCCAGGAGAGGAGGAAGAAAGTGCAGCAGTCCGAACTACAGGCGCTTAAAGAAAGGGTACTCGGGATAGAGGAACGAGAATCAAATCGCAGCAAATGAACTGCCGAAGCTTCCCCTGAAGCTATCCCGCCATCTCAGCGGAGAAGCAGCGTGGCTTTCACCGAGCTGCTTCCCGGAGCTTGTCTTGACGGCTCCTGCCAGCTATCCCGTGGATGCTATCACGGAGGCTCAAATTTGACACCTTATGACGCAGTGGATGAATATGAAGGTCAAGGCGGCTGTTGGCTCTGTTTTCCTAATGAACCCGACGCAACTTTTCACTGCCAGCCGACTCCAGAAGGATATGCTAAGGTGATGGTGGATGAAATAACAGAGGGATTTGAGGACCTCCCGCTTGACCACCCTACCGGAGAAGGGGAGACTCGGCTGGGTTCTGCTCTGAAGACTCCATGCCTATGGCGGAAAGAGCTCATCAAGCTTCCAAACTGGACGCCTCCGCCTCCTCCTCCGGCGAGTCAGGGCACTCCGCCTCCTCCACCGCCTCCTCCTCCGGCGAGTGACGACCAGGGCCCTTAGCCGGCTCCTTCTCCAGCGCGTGGCGGCACTCCGCCTCCTTCTCCGCCTGCGCCGGCGCGCCCGAGCAGCCAACCTACTCCTTCTCTACCTCGTCAGCAAGGGCGGAAGAGACCCGCCGCCACTCCGGCAGCTGCTCCGGCGCATCGTAGTCCTTCTCCTCCGCCACGTAAGCAAGTCAAGAAGACTGCCGCTCCGTTTGCTCTGCCGGCGTCTAGCAGTACAGCCAGAGGCGGGAGGAAATACAGATTCGGTCCTTCTCTGAAGACTCCAGAGAAGTTACCATACGAGAGGACCCTGGAGGAGAACGCGAGGATCGCGTAAATCGAGGTGGATGACTGGTTTCAAGGGTTGAAAGCAAAGAGAAATCCACCTCCGAAGGAGAAGCTAGATCGGGTAAAAGTGAAGCGCACTCTGGCTACCCTGGCAAAACCACCCAAGTCTCCGCCGAAAGGCAACTATGAGCGCATTATTGCAAAGACATGGGCTGAAGCGTCGCGGTCGGGAAGTACAGTCAGTGATCAAAGGCTGAAAGAACGACGAGCAGCTGGGAAACAAATTGCCCAGCTCGGCGAACAAGCAAAGCAATCGTGCCCCCCGCTCAAGGTGCCTAGCGTCGATCCGAGGATGGCGCCCGGTTATAACAATCCTGACGATTACCTGCCCGACGATGTAGATTATGATTTCCTGGACGTGCAGATACACAGATACGAGTATGGGAAGCCTCTCGTCAAAGATGAAAGATCTCTAACAACGATGATGCGAAGATTGCATGATTGGTACATTAAAACCTGCAGAGAGTCTGGGGGAGGAATACTTTGTATATGAGAGTTAAACCGGAGCATGACCTCATTGGAATTGAACTGTTGCATGTTCCATTTGAGGAGTTCTATCAGTTTTTCAATCAATTGGCCCTCGATAAAGCAACGGTCACCTGCTACTGTCTGTAAGTACTACTACTTCTGTCATTAAGTCTCTCTATATAGCTCAGCTCTTTCATTGCATGTATTTATAATTATCCTCACTATATTATGCAGATTGAAGATCGCCGAATTGAAGAAAAGACAAATCGGTGATATTGGGTTCATTAACACAAATCTCATAGATGCAGTTCAGGTTAAAGATCATGCCGCAGATACTGAGGCCAACTTGCTACGATCATTCAAAATAAATGAACACAAAGATATAATACTCTTTCCTTACAACTTCAAGTGAGTGTTGTCTTGTGCATATTCGGTTTCCCTTATATATTAGTCCAGGTTATAGTAATGTAATTGATGAGTTATGCATGCGTGCGCAGTTTCCACTATATTCTCCTGGAGATTAGGCTTGAGAAGGGAGTAGTAACTGTCTTGGACTCGAGACGAAAAGATCCCCAGGAGTATGCGGACATGACTGAAATCCTCAAGAAGTAAGTTAAATCGATCATTATCCACCATATCAGCAAATTTGTTCATTTCCTGATATCAAGTAATTGTTATCTTTTGTCTGGCAGTGTTTGGAGAAAATTCAGCACAAAATCCCCGGGACTCCCGAAGGAGATGGAATTTAGATACCCGAAAGTAAGTACTATAGTACCATGTCCCGCGCGTCTCCTAGCTATTGAGTCAAGCGCTAGTTTCATCAATACCATTTGGCATTCTTGCTTATCTGTTTGATTGACCTCTATTTCTTGTAAAATGGTCGTGGCAGGAACAATGGAATGATTTCTGTGGATACTACGTCTGCGAGTCCATCCGCCACACGACCTGTGAGCGGGGCGGGTACTCTGAGAAACAATATGAAGTGCGTAAGAATTAATATTCACAATTTTTGTTTATTACCATAATTTGTGTTGAGTTTCATTCATTCATATATATATATATATATTGACCCCCTTCTTCAAATTAGATGTTCGGGCAGCGGGATGAACTCCTAGAACCAGATCGCATGCGAGCAATTCAAGAGGAATTGGCGGCATTCTTTCTTGACCACGTGATCGCTGAAGACGGAGAATACTATGTGGACCATGCGTCCATAATTTAAGAGATTATATTTGTAAAAGATAATTATTGTATATATGTAGCCGGTAGTGTCGGACGATAGATATACGAGAACTTGTTGTTCGACCAATCTCTCGGAGAAGGAGAGGTGGTCGATATCACTTCTCTCTGTATGCATATATGTTCATGACGATCTTCTGTTTCCTTCGTTTGCTTACTAGCTAGCTAGCGTGTCTAGTCCTCTATATATGTATGTATAGTACGTAGCGTCGACCAAGCACGGACATAAGAGAGGACACTTCTCTCTATTAATTAGCTATCTAACACAATATATGAAATATCTAAATTAACCCCCCAAAACCCCCAAACCCCCCCTTTTAAAAAAAAACCAAAAACCCCAGCCACAGAAATGCTGACGCGTGGAGGTCTATTGGTCCCGGTTGGTGCCACCAACCGGGACCAAAGGCCCTCCTGCCTAGGCTCGGCGCGCAGGCCACGTGGAGGCTCATCTGTCCCGGTTCTGGTTTGAACCGGGACTAAAGGGTGAGGGTATTAGTAACGACCCTTTAGTCCCGGTTTGGGAACCGGGACTAAAGGCCCTTACGAACCGGGACAAAAGGCCGGTTTTCTACTAATGGATAGTGGTGGTAACAGTAACAAAAGTAACAGTAGCAAAAGTGATATTTTTGGTATCTATCTATTATATAATTAAAACAATAGGCAAACAAGCCATCACGTTAATCCACACAGATCAAATTATCGAGGCCATTAATATTTTTATATAAACGGCTGAGATTTTAAGATATTACGTTACATACAAAAACCATGTACATGCATATTTTTTTCACATGAGAAAATCTGTCACGTACATATATATACCTACGATGGAATAGTGCCATCACCATCAAGTGATTGAGAAGGACACGTACAGGCTTAATCTGATTCGTAACAAGAAGCATGTACAGATTTCGGTTAGAATTCTAATGGAATAGAAAATAGAAAGGGAAACGTTTACGATCGGTGTGCCGGCGGAACTTTTGCGCCGGTCCGCTGCACGCGCGTGACATGGACATGGGTCCCACGCACGTTTTTATCCCAGCGCCGCTAGTCCACAGAAATCTTATCCCTTCGATCGTCTTTTCTCCCTTCGAGAGCTCGTCCGCCTGCATCGCTTCTTTCCTCTCCGTCATCGTCGCCATGGCCAGCAACCAGGCTAGACCGGCGAGGCTGCTTGCGTCGTCGTCGCCATGGCCAGCAACCACCCCAAGATGCCCTAGGCTGGCTCCGTCAGCACTGCTCCGGTGAGCGCCACCCTCCTCCTCTGCTGGAACTGCCCTCCCACCCTCCTCCTCTGCTGGAATTGCCCTCCTTCTAGTCCTATGGTTGCATCACCGAGGAGCAGACAACGAAGCTGGAACCAGCCATTTTTTTGATACAATCGACCAACGCAAAAGCTGGAACCATAGTTGGTTTTTGCTTCAACCAACAAGCGAGCTGGAACCACAGCTGGTTTTTGCTACAACTGCATCACATTTTGCTACAACCAGCGTCGATATTTGCTACAATCAGCGGTTGTGCAGTTTTGTGGCCGGCAACGACAAATGGATGCAGTTGGAGATCAGGAAGCTACAACCGTGCTTCGGAAAAGCTACGAGAGGTTACAAAAATGTTTCAGCAGGGTGGACTGACATGTTTGCATCGAACGACGGCGAACTTGTGGCCGGTGATGGCAGGCAGCTTCAACCTACGACTAGAAAGCTGCAACCGGCAGAAGTAAATGTTACAACCATACATGCACGAAGCTACATCCATGTTATCCAGATGAAGCTTTTTTCATCGTCGGATGAAGCATTTTTCGTTGCCAGATGAAGCTTTTTAGTGATCCTGCCATCCTGGAAGGCGTCCTGGAAGGCGCTGGGAGGGAAGAAGAAGCAGTCAACGACCTGCGCCGGGGGAGGGGGGGGGGCGATACAGGTAGGCCTGCGCGAGCGAGAATAGCGCCAGGGGCGAGATGGGGAGGCGTGCGCGAGCGAGATTAGCACCACGGGGATGGAGGGAGTCGTTGCCGCTCGTGCGCGCGGGGAAGGGGGCGATGGAAGGGCGTGATCTAACGGCCCGGGCGAAGCGATCGGACGCTGGGCATTGGACCGGCCGAATCGTTCGGCCGGCGCACCGGCGCAGATCAGTTCCCTAACCAGTCACGCGAATCAACCTGTGGTTGAGATGATTAGGTGGACAGTGGTATCCCCAACCCTCCAGGGTTCAAATCTTGGTGCTCGCATTATTCCTGGATTTATTTCAGGATTTCCGGCGATGCGCTTTCAGTGGGAGGAGACGTTCCCGTCGATGACGAGGCGCCTACGGTGACTTCGTAAATCTCAAGATGATATGCCGGCTCAGTCTCTCGGAGGTGCTCATAGGGGTAGGGTGTGCATGTGTGCGTTCATAGGGATGAATGTATGCACGTGTATATGAGCGCTTTGTGTATGTACTGATGCTAAAAAAAAAAGTTCCCTGACCAGTCACGTTACGCATGGTCCCTCCTCCTTCCTTACGCTAAAAAACAGAAGGTCCACTAGGTGCGTACGACTACAGCCAAAAAACAACGAGCATCCTAGGGTTTTGGATGAATTTCCCAGGCCGTGTTATTCCTCTGCACGGCTACCTTATGCTGCATCCAAAGCACCGAAATAACCATCCTATATTCTCATCTGTTCTTTCCTGAAAGCCATGCCCCTGCTGTGTATGTCTCTTCATGATCTTCTCGGCTGACTCGCCGTTGTTGATTCTTACAGGCGTTACATGGCAGCGGCCATCAGTCGCCTCGCATCATCCTGGTCCTGTCCATTGAGAAAATCCGATGCGGATCGGATCAGATCACAGGAGGATGGGAGGAAGAGGAGGGGTGTTGTCTTGGAGATGGGTCATACAGGTTCATCATGGCGTAGGACTATGCCGCGAGGGAAAACATCAGTATGACCTGCAAGGACAAGATGCCCATCATACATGTGTGAGCAGCAACTTGACTCGCCGTTGTTGATTCTTTCAGGCGTTACATGGCAGCGGCCATCAGTCGCCTCGCATCATCCTGGTCCTGTCCATTGAGAAAATCCGATCGGATCAGATCACAGGAGGATGGGAGGAAGAGGAGGGGTGTTGTCTTGGAGATGGGTCATACAGGTTCATCATGGCGTAGGACTATGCCGCTAGGGAAAACATCAGTATGACCTGCAAGGACAAGATGCCCATTATACATGTGTGAGCAGCAACTTGAGTT
Source organism: Triticum urartu (assembly GCF_003073215.2). Classification (NCBI taxonomy): domain Eukaryota; kingdom Viridiplantae; phylum Streptophyta; class Magnoliopsida; order Poales; family Poaceae; genus Triticum; species Triticum urartu. Next base: position 674,211,250 of record NC_053028.1, read on the forward strand.
TGTTGTCAACGACTTGACGAGGACCAAATCGACTTGACGAGGTACTCCATCTAACGCAATACAATAAGCATTTGCAACATGGCCGCCCTTTCCTCTACCATAACTTGGACCTGCTGGCCATGTGTTTGGATATCATTTAAGGAAATACCTATGCAATGGTTATTTCTTTTCATATCATTGTGGGTATTTATAGTTGAGAATGGATCAATTTATATATGCTTATATTAAGTAACAGTAGGTTTGGTGTGTTGTCTGCAGATTATTTTCTAGAAGATGCTATATACAATTCCTTTCGCTGCAAATTTCTATCTCACACATCTTTGATCTATTCAAGCCAATGCCCTAGACCAGTACAACAACTTCCTCCTCCTTTCCCTTCATGCTTCCTTCCAGCAGGTTGGGGCAGCAAGCACGAGCAAAGTCCAATTTACTGGCGCATAGGAGATGGCAGCAAGGACACTGGCTACCAGAACAAGAAATAGTTTGTCGGTCACTCGCATTGGAATTTTTTTTTGCGAGTACACTCGCATTGGCATTATCCATGTATGCTGACGTGATTAATGCTTACAGTAGGTACTCACTCATATTCTCACTGAATGTATAACTTTATCTTTGTAGCAGTTTACGATTGAAACTGGGCATTAAGTATTAGAAGCATGCATGCCTCATATAGTTATGTAGGCATGTAAATTATCCGGTTAGGAATCTATTGAAAAATAAATTATATATATCACAATGGAAATAATATGCAATGGTACATGCTATTAGGTTCAGACATTCATAACTGTACTGCAATTATTTTTCTACTTTTATCTCCAACAAATATTGTATCCAACAAATGTTAATTAGATGTTCAACCTATATACATCTACCTAAAGTAGGCTAGCCTATGCGGACACACATGTTGGCAAGCTAGGACACATCCGCCTATGCGGACACACATGTTGGCAAGCTAGGACACATCCGGTCAAAGGAATAATTAGTCCATGGCTGTTGTTGGCACGCATGCCCTCCGGCCCGAAATAGTAACAGCAGCAAACTTTAATTTGTCTTACTCAATATATTTACAATTGTCTCTCTGAACCTATCTATGGGTCAAATTTAGGATCAGGCGAGGCAGACCTCAGAACTATGTAAAAAATTCTGTACGTATATGGTGTGACAACAGTAATACACTTAACAAACCCATATTACTACAGTACGTGTGTTGATACATCCCGTAATATGTTTGCATGTTATAATTTATAAGACAAGACTTGCCGTTATGAGGAGTTGACACATCCATTGGAATAGTTTCTCCGCTAGAGGAGTAAGTGTCAAATCTACATAAGAAAATTGTTGGTGTATTATTTGATTCATACATCTTATTTCTCCCATGCCTATTTTTTAGTCTAATCATTGATTCATATATCTTATTGATTAGCACTAAATAATTATACTAGAGAGTAACTTTTGCAATAATAGAGTTGTGAAAAATTGTACTACGAGAATTCTGTTTGCAATATATATGTACACATTTTAATTTCAGATGGCTATTAAGATGGCCATTTTAAACATAAAGTGCAGAAGGAAGCTTCCAAATACTCGCAAATCAAGAATATTAAGAGCATCTTTTTTTTAAATACATATGAAGTTAATTTAAGATCAACAGTGCATGTTGTGTCTTTTAAAAGAAATGATTAACAGTTGATACCAACGAGCCGAATAATACAACACCTCATGTAGTGGTATTTTCTACACTATACTGAATCATGGATTTTTCTAAATGAGCATTTCGAAGGATGCCTCAAAAGCTTTCTCTCTCTGGATTTGCTAACCACACGCCATTGGGCGGAGTGCCTGGCTATATGTGCTGCAGCAAAATTGTTCTGCTACACTACATAAAGATATTGTATATTGCAATAGTATTTTGCTCAATAATTGGAATTTATAGATTTTTTTTTGATAATGTGATTGCTTCACCAATTTATATCACAATTTTTAGACAAACTAAAAGTTTAGCTATATTATTGAATTTAGTCATCTCCTAGAAATTTTGCAATAACAAGGAGCATCTTAATATTTTCACAGCTACTCTACTAGATTCCTTTTTCATGTGAGTTCGACTGTTATATCCATTAATATTTGGGTATCTGTACCATATCCAGTTATACATCTACACGCCATGATGTGTTTTATATTCCCTATTTGAGAAGTAACTGTGATTATAACTAATAGTCAGATTAGTACAGTTTATTCTAAGTTATTAGTTTTGGCAATATCGTCTCTATTAGGTTCACAACGTTTGAAGACAAAATCTGAAGCAATGTTGTATTTAGACGCAATTAAATGTGTGTACGAACTTTAGCATTATGTCAAACTGCATGCAAAATAAATGGGCACTATCAAAAGTGATAAGCTCTGGCAAGACCTGTAAGAAATTAGCTTAGCAATTCCCCTATCATTTAAAAATTAAATTTTTTTATAGATTGGACATATTGACGAGAAAACATGGAAGTATATATATGGATTTGTGTGTGTGTTTGTGTGTAGATATGTGACATTGTACTAATAAAAACTCAAGTGCAATAGGACTGTTATTGAGGCAATGAGGCAGATAATGGAACAAATAACAATGTATTGCTGCAAGTATTCATTTTTAGATTTTCTTGACAAAAAGTCCTAAAGGTATATTGTGTGTGAGGATTGATGAAATGGAAAAAAGGTGAAATAGTGAAAGCTAGAGATTTTTACCAAAGCCTATGATTAGGCATTGTGAGACAGATGACATGGTTCTTTTGATCTTCCGTTGTCACAGAACAAAACCTTTACGAATAACTTTATAAAATTGCAGAAATATATGTGGCAAACCTTAATTGTGTAACGTGCGAACACATTGAAGATATGCTTTTATATAAATATTGATAATGGATCAAGTGAACTACCCAAAAAGAAAATATAGAATTCTAGCCGCGCAAATGCGCGGGTCACCCTGCTAGTTTTCTAGTGATTGTAACAGTAGTAGGAAAAGTAAATAAGCGAAGAACAATATGTGAAAAGCTCGTAGGCATTGGATCTATGATGGAGAATTATGCCGGATGCGGGTCATCATGTAACAGTCATAACATAGGGTGACACAGAACTAGCTCCAATTCATCAATGTAATGTAGGCATGTATTCCGAATATAGTCATACGTGCTTATGGAAAAGAACTTGCATGGCATCTTTTGTCCTACCCTCCCGTGGCAGCGGGGTCCTAATGGAAACTAAGGGATATTAAGGTCTCCTTTTAATAGAGTACCCGAACAAAGCATTAGCACATAGTGAATACATGAACTCCTCAAACTATGGTCATCACCGGGAGTGTTCCCGATTATTGTCACTTCGGGGTTGTCGGATCATAACACATAGTAGGTGACTATAGACTTGCAAGATAGGATCAAGAACTCACATATATTCATGAAAACATAATAGGTTTAGATCTGAAATCATGGCACTCGGGCCCTACTGACAAGCATTAAGCATAACAAAGTCATAGCAACATCAATCTCAGAACATAGTGGATACTAGGGATCAAACCCTAACAAAACTAACTCGATTACATGATGGATCTCATCCAACCCATCACCGTCCAACAAGCCTATGATGGAATTACTCATGCACGGCGGTGAGCATCATGAAATTGGTGATGGAGGATGGTTGATGATGACGACGACGACCTATCTCCCTCTCCGGAGCCCCGAACGGACTCCAGATCAGCCCTCCCGAGAGGTTTTAGGGTTTGGCGGCGGCTCCGTATCGTAAAATGCGATGAATCCTTCTCTCTGGTTTTTTATCCCCGAAAGCAAATATATAGAGTTGGAGTTGAGTTCGGAGGAGCTCCAGGGGGCCCACGAAGTAGGGGCGCGCCCTAGGGGGGAGGGCGCACCCCCACCCTCGTAGCTAGGGTGTGGGCCCCCTGGTCTTCATCTTTTGCAAGGATTTTTTATTTATTTCCAAATAGACGTTCCGTGAAGTTTCAGGTCATTCCGAGAACTTTTGTTTCTGCACATAAATAACACCATGGAAAGTCTGCTGAAAACAACGACAGTCCGGGTTAGTTCCATTCAAATCATGCAAGTTAGAGTCCAAAACAAGGGCAAAAGTGTTTGGAAAAGTAGATACGACGGAGACGTATCAATTCCCCCAAGCTTAAACCTTTGCTTGTCCTCAAGCAATTCAGTTGAGAAACTGAAAGTGATAAATAAAAACTTTTACAAACTCTGTTTGCTCTTGTTGTTGTAATACGTAAAGCCAGCATTCAAGTTTTCAGCAAAGATTATGACTAACCACATTTGCAATAACTCTTAGGTCTCATGTTTACCCATATCAATAGCATAATCAACTAGCGAGCTATAATAATAAATCTCGGATGGCAACACTTTCTCAAAACAATCATAATATGATATAACAAGATGGTATCTCGCTAGCCCTTTCCGAGACCGCAAAACATAAATGCAGAGCACCTTTAAAGATCAAGGACCGACTAGACATTGTAATTCATGGTGAAAGAGATCCAATCATAGTCATACCCAATACAAATTAACGGTAATGAATGCGAATGACAGCTGCGCTCTCCAGCTAGTGCTTTTTAATAAGAGGGTGATGACTCAACAAAAAAGTAAATAGATAGGCCCTTCGCAGAGGGAAGCAGGGATTTGTAGAGGTGCCAGAGCTCGGTTTTGAAATAGAGATAAATAATATTTTGAGCGGCATACTTTCATTGTCAACATAACAGCCAAGAGATGGCAATATCTTCCATGCTACACACATTATAGGCGGTTCCCAAGCAGAATGGTAAAGTTTATACTCCCCCTCCACCAACAAGCAAAAGAAGAACGAGAAATCTTTTTAGGTTTTCTTTTTAATTATTAGTACGACAGCAAGAAAAGTAAACTAGCTAAAAGCTACACTATTTTTTTTTGGTTTTTCTTAAGGATTATCAAACACACAAGAAGAAAGCAAGAAAAAGAAAATAAACTAGCATGGATATTACAGTGAAAGAGTATGAGCACCGACATCTAGCAATGAGTGTGTGAACATAAATGTAATGTCGGTGGGAAATACGTACTCCCCCAAGCTTAAGCTTTTGGCCTAAGTTGGTTCATTGCCAAGGGTGTCCTGGCGGATATCCGTAGTTGTAGCTGGGGTCGTACTGCGATGAAGAAGACTGTGACTGCCACTGGCTGGCAGCCATCTCCGGATCCCAATGGTAATTAGACTGTCCGGGAGGCTCAAATTGTGGTTCCGACTCAGTGACTGGTGTAGGGTTCCGGTAGGCGTAAATGGCCGCCCACGGAAGTAGATACGGACATGTAGATAAATTAAACAAGGAGGGAGCAAGCAAAGTAATAGTCTCAGGGTGATGTTTATCGAAGAACAATTTGTATTTAAGCTCTCCTTCCTTGTTCTTAACAATGAAATCATGCGCTACCATACTCTTATAATCTAAATAAGTAGTGGGCAGCAATTTTTCTTCTTTTTCATAGTGCCTAATAGGTATGTTATAATGTGCAGCAAGGCGTGAAGCATAAATACCTCCAAAGATGGGGCCCTTTGTACGATTTAGACTTAACCGTTTAGCAATAATTCTGCCCATACTAACAGTGTTATCGCGGAATAAACCATGGAACAAGATGATAATATCAGGAACACTAAGGTTTCCACAGTTTCCGCGACCAATTAAGCAACGACTAGCAAATATGGCAAAGTAGCATAAAACAGGAAAATGTATGCTAGTGATTCTTGCATCGGAAACCTTCCTGGTTTCCCCCACAGTTATAGTGTCAATAAAGTCGTCCACATCTTTACGATGTGGTTCATCTAAGGTACCCTCGAAGGGTATTTTGCAAACCTTGCAAAATTCATCTAGTGGCATCTTCTTAACAACATCATATAAATGAAACTCTACTAAAGGAGGTGTTTCTTTAGGAAAATAGTAGAAGTTTTGCACAAAAGTATTAGTGAGTAAGAGATACTGATGACGTTGGTCGCGGAGGAAGTCAGTGAGGCAAGCATTCTCAACCAATGAATAGAAATCATCATAAATCCCGGCTTCTCTCAAGAAATCATTGGAAGGCCATTCACACGGCCGGACCTCCGCGGTGCGAGGCAAATTATATTTGGGCCTCTGTGCTTCTTCACTTTGCTTCTCCTTTGAGCTTAGGCTCGATGAGCCCCTCAAAAATCTCTTCATTATTTTCTGAAATATTCTGAAACTTTTAGTAACTTCAAACAAACGTGAACCAAGCTCAATAAAATTGATAGCAACTACTCCTACGAGTGCCTAGAGACTATATCATGCATTAGAAATACTAGGAACCATATAAATTTGACATGCAAGCTCAAGAACATGGTCACCTAGGCAGCACAAATTTGTAATGAATAGACCAATGGAACAAAAACTAATTGGACCAATGGAGGAGTCACATACAAAGGAACAATCTCCCCAAGCAGTTTTGTGAGAGGTGCTTTGAGCAAGGAGATCGAAAATCGCAGCAAAATAAGCTAGAACTCATGCTTGAGCTGGATATTGGTGTTTGTGGGAGGAAGAAGGAGTGTATGGGTGCAAGAATAAGTGGAGGAGGGCCACCATGGGCCCACGAGGCAGGGGGGCGTGCCCTCCACCCTCGTGGCCAGGTGCTTGCCCCTCCTGCTGTGTTCTCAGTGCCAGATATTCTCAAATATTCCAGAAAAAATCATATTTCAATTTCAGGGCATTTGGAGAACTTTTATTTTCGGGGTATTTTTATATTGCACAGATAACTCAGATAACAGACAGAAAAAAATACTATTTTTACTTTATTTCAACTAAATAATAGAAAGTAGAAAAAGCGTACAGAAGGTTGTGCCTTCTAGTTTCATCCACCTCATGCTCATCGAAAGGAATCCACTAACAAGGTTGATCAAGTCTTGTTAACAAACTCATTCCGAATAACATGGATCCGGAGAAATTTCGAATAACACTATGTTACCTCAATGGGGATATGCACATCCCCAATAATAAGAATATCATATTTCTTCTTGACAGTAGGAAGTGGAAATTCAAAACCTCCAAAAATAATCGATGGAATTTTCCAATAGAGTTGATACTATGAACTTGAGGTTGTTTCCTCGGAAAGTGTACCGTATGCTCATTACCATTAACATGAAATGTGACATTGCCTTTGTTGCAATCAATAACAGCCCCTGCAGTACTCAAAAAAGGTCTTCCAAGAATAATAGACATACTATCATCCTTTGGAATATCAAGAATAACAAAGTCCGTCAAAATAGTAATGTTTGCAACCACAACAGGCACATCCTCACAAATACCGACAGGTATAGCAGTTGATTTATCAGCCATTTGCAAAGATATTTCAGTAGGTGTCAACTTATTCAAGTCAAGTCTACGATATAAAGAGAGAGGCATAACACTAACACCGGCTCCAAGATCACATAAAGCAGTTTTAACATAGTTTCTTTTAATGTAGCATGGTATAGTTGGTACTCCTAGATCTCCAAGTTTCTTTGGTATTCCACCCTTTAAAAGTGTAATTAGCAAGCATGGTGGAAATTTCAGCTTCCGGTATTTTTCTTTTATTAGTAATAATATCTTTCATGTATTTAGCATAAGGATTCATTTTGAGCATATCAGTTAATCGCATACGCAAAAAGATAGGTCTAATCATTTCAGCAAAGCGCTCAAAATCCTCATCATCCTTTTTCTTCGATGGTTTTGAAGGAAAAGGCATGGGTTTCTGAACCCATGGTTCCCTTTCTTTACCATGTTTCATAGCAACAAAGTCTCTCTTATCATAACGTTGATTCTTTGATTGTGGGTTATCAAGATCAACAGCAGGTTCGATTTCTACCTCATTATCATTACTAGTTTGAGCATCATCATGAACATCATCATTGGCATTTTCATTAGGTTCATGTTCATTACTAGATTGTGTTTCAGCATTAGAAATAGAGATATCATTTGGATTCTCAGGTGTTTCAGCAATAGGTTCACTAGAAGCATGCAAAGTCCTATCATTTTTCTTTTTCTTCTTTTTAGAAGGACTAGGTGCATCAGTATTATTTCTCTGAGAATCTTGCTCAATTCTCTTAGGGTGGCCTTCAGGATACAAAGGTTCCTGAGTCATTCTACCAGTTCTAGTAGCCACTCTAACAGCATAATCATTTTTCTTACTTTTCATTTCATTGAGAAAATCATTTTGAGCTTTAAGTACTTGTTCTACTTGAGTGGTAACCATAGAAGCATATTTAGTAATGAGTTTAAGTTCACCTCTAACATGAGCCATGTAATTACCCAAGTGCTCAAGCGTATCGGAATTGTATTTCAATAGTCTACCAAAATAAGCATTGAAGTTTTCTTGTTTGACAATAAAATTATCAAACTCTTCTAAGCATTGTCTAGTAGAATTATAGTGAGGAATATCACCTTCATCAAATCTATAGAGAGAATTTACCTTTACTACCTGTGTCGGGTTATCAAGACCATGAGTTTCTTCAATAGGTGATGGATTAGGATCATATGTTTCTTTTTATTTCATAGATTTCTTTGCCTCTTGCATATCTTCAGGACTGAGAAATAGAACACCTCTCTTCTTCGGAGTTGGTTTAGGAATAGGCTCGGGAATTGGCTCAGGAGCTGGCTCAGGAAGTGTCCAATTATTTTCATTTGTCAACATATTATTCAATAGAATTTCAGCTTCATCCGGTGTTCTCACTACAAGAAATATGCTATCTTGTGACCTCCACTATTGGTCACTGAAAGGTCATAGTTTTTCATTTGCGACCTTTTTGTGACCAAAAGTAGAAGGTCAAAAGCTGGCGGTCGTAAACTGAAATTAACGACCTTCTTTGTGAGAAGGTCGTAGACGTTTTTGACCAAAACAGAAGGTCGTTGAACCCATGACCTTTTGTTTTGGTCACTGGCTGTCTGCCCAGGCCACGTCGGATCCGACGTGGCAAAATTGCGACCAATTTAAAAGGTCACTAACAAGATTCAGCCCGGTCCGATTAGGTGTTTTACATGGGCCGAGCCCATTAATTCGGCCTTTTATATTATTATTTTCTGTCAATTCTTGTGGGCTACTTGGGCCAAGCCTAGTATTTCAGCTTCTTTGTTTTTGGGCCTTGGCCTTCTTACAATCAATTGATTTTCTATTTTCAATAATTATATTCTGGAGCTGGTCCCACTAGTCAAAAGGGTCCCACAAGTCATAATGTCATACATGAGTCCCGCATGTCAGAAATTTCAAAATTGCTCAGATTATATTCATAAGTGGGTCCCACTGGTGATGTTTCCATATCTTCTCAACATACATAACTACTATTTCAAACAGGATAGAACAAACATAGTTCATCAAATAACACTACATAGCCTTTCACAATCCGTTACAATATTACAATTTACAGTCTACTACAGAGCCAAAAGAACTCTTTGCAAAGTACGGCTTCACTGCTTCGCACTTGGCTTCACGGCTTCACACTCAGAAAAAATATGACTGGAGCTCCTGTAAAAGAGTGAACATAAAGGAAAAAAATTAGGCTTGGAGCTCCTGAAAAAGAGTGAACGCATAAAGGAAAACAAGAAAACTATACAGGAAAACAAGTAAAGTGTATTGAGCATATATATGTTGTCCCTGGAAGGCGATGAAACCAGATTATCATAAGTCACGGTTTAAACATCAAACCAGATTTACAAGTGAGCATGGCTAGAGTTCACATATATGATCCAAATCCAAAACTTAGGGGTGGCTGGGAGAACAGAGAGGGGATGCACCGCTCTAGCAGAGGGCGACGTCGAGGACTGAGTCACCGTCAATGCTTCTGGTGCGCTCCAATCGCCTACATGTCAGGAGTTTTGTGACTCGTGAAGATACATCTATGCACCAAAGCAGCAGTTCATTTACCAAAAGAAAATAACAGTTCAAGCATCATGGTACCAACACCAATTTATCGATAGCTCAACACCAAAAAAGTAAGTTAAATTGAAAATGCCATACTCTGACCATTTCATCCTCAATACACAGAATGTGTTGTGCACACTGCACATAACAAGCAGGCTACTAGAAATTACTACAAGGAGAACACACCTCATATACAGAATTCACACTTGACAATTACAATAGGCACTGCACATATATGGAGAGGTGTTTAAAAATAAAACTCAGGATTTAGGCATGCACTGGGCATGTATGGATACTAATTGCTCAACTACACAAGGGTAGCCAGTTCGCTGTCACATACAGAAAAGCATGATTCAGATCAACACCATAACCGAGATTGCTAAACCTCAACAGTGTCGTACTTATATACAAACAGAGATGATAGTGACACCGTACTACTACTACTTAAAAGATTGGCAGTGAGGCTTACCCATTGGCGAAATAGTTAGATGAGGACACCTCATTGTACTTCATGAGCATGGGCCAAACAGGAATATCAAAGCAATTGCATCCAGATTCTATCTTCTGCAAATCACAATAAACTCCAGTCACATTGTGTAGTATCAAATATAAGCAACAATGCAGCAGCTGAAACCACTACCTTACTAATTTGTAGAAAACCTCATGATGTAATCAAATATTTATTTAAGGACTGGGTTATTGATTACAAGCTAAGTAAAATGCAAACATACTCATATTGTAGTGATGGAACCCAACTCATTTAAATTAGAGTAGTTCATCATTAGCGCATTCGCGTTGCAGAAGTAAAAGCATCTGGCACACACATGATGAAATTAAATGAAAAAAAGAATGCTTCAGTTTGTTTGAAAAAAAATGTGTGTGCCTGTGTTGACAGGGCCGACGGTGGCCTGCTTGTTATGGTCAGATGAACTAAATAGTAGTGGTAGTTAACATTTCACCATCTAAAGCAGTCACTCAACTCCTTGAATACTACAAAGAAATCAGAAATGTGAGGCTAGTGTATTCTATAGTTAATCATGAGTGTGACACAGTTCTTTTGGGTTGAGCTGACCCAGCAAATAGAGATCCTGAGCATGTTCAAGATGCAGGCTGCGAGTACTCGAAGAACATGCATTCAAATAGAGATCATGAGCATGTTCACTGTTATATTGAACTCCTGTTACAATCTTATGAGCATGCATTCAAATAGAGATCATGCAATCAAATGGAGTAGTTACAGTTTGAACTAAGAAGCTCATGAGCATGTGCATGAGTAAAAGGAGCATCAGCATGTGTTAACAGGATCATAAGCATGTGTATGAGTAAAATGACAGAGGATAAGAAGATATGTTTAGTTACAGTCTTACAATTAATGCTTTGTAACTACAGATAAGTGAAAAATGAGTACAGTAGATGTACAGAATTTGTATGCTCCATTTGTAACTACAGTACTCCTTTCATTTGTTCGAAATTTTTAGTAGATGTCACAGTAGCATGATAAAAATTTCAGTTGAAACTAAAGATGCAATACACTAAATTACTCAAGCTTGACAACGAACCACCAAGAGCATCCCAGAGCACCACATGGACCTCACTCGGTATGACTTTGTTGCACTAAAACATTACAGATCAAGAAGAGATTCTGGAAATTTTAATTGAATTCAATTAAATTTGTGCTACTACTGCTGTTATAAAACTACTGAAACTACTGAACCAAGCTGCCTGCCATGTAAACAAGCATCCATTCATCTATTCCACAGAACAGAACCCATGTGATGATAACAACAGGAATTTGTAACTACCATCCCTTAAGCACCATCAAGAGTATTTAGGGGCTCATCAACAGGAACCCATGATGCAACAGGAATCCATAGTACTATTTAGCTAGAGTACGCATTTAGGGTGTTTAAACCCAGCAGCAGCAGCAACTTAAAAGGTACTACTGGTAACAAGAAGATACTATGGTATCAATCAAGAAGCTAATATAAGGAGACGGCAGGGTAAATTCAGCTGGTGCGTGTCACTTGGGTATCCCTTTCTCTTGCTGGCCAGTGCAGTTCTTCATGGGTCCCTAGGTTTCAGCTTCTTCTTGGTCCTTGTCTGAAAATATAAAGTGTTGAAACAGAGTTAAGTTGGCAGCCACAAGTGATTCAAATCTCTAGGAGTGGGTTATCAATCCATTGCACACACTGCTGCGGAATCGGGAGATCGACGATCGATTCAAGACACCAGAATATGGAGAGCAGTACACAGCACAAATATAACTGAAGGAGACATAATAACATATATACAGAGCTGTAGTAGTTATCTTTGTCAGCATCAGATTGATGCAAAACACTAGTGAGTTGACTTGGCACATTGACTTTGAAACCAAACATCATGAATTTGTGTATGCTAATGATAAAGTTTTAGAGAAGGTATTTGATGCTACAATAACTGAAGCCAAATAGCATGGACAGGACAATATTAAGGCGACCAAGGCCAAGAGACCTTAACAATGATAACATCATTATGTCTAGATTGATACAGAACTGTAGTATAGTTAGGTTAGCTCCATTATGTGTCTAAAAATAAAATTAAGCTACAAGTCAAGAATCTCAACAACCAACAGCGACGCATCTTTATCTTTAGAATTACACACAAGTGGAGCTCAAGTTTTCTAGGAAGAAAAATAACATTCATAATTTGTAGTACTGATTTTAGTAAAAAAGCCTAAGAAATGCACATTCATCAACATAATTTGTAGTACTACAATACTGAACCAAGTAAAAGCCTAAGAATTACACATTCATCAACATAATTTGTACCGCTCTGATGAGAAAAACACATGAATAGACTAATTAACTGGGCTAATCTGTGCTTAGCAAGCAATGAAATGTATCTACTGGAACTGCAATCCACTCAACCGCGAGCGTGTACTGGTAGTCACCAATTCCTAACAAAGCACAACAAGCACATCTGCGCCAACAAAAAGCATACGGGGAACCAAAACTAACAGCACGGAGAAGCGGAAACTGGCCAGATTCACGCATCCCGGTCGCGAAATGCCTGCGTAGATGGCGGAGATCGAAATCCGCATCTGCATCGAACCTAACGGGCAGATCTAGGCCGAATCCTTGGAGAACTGAACTCGAGACGTGTGTGGGAGCACACATCTAGGCCCTCACCTGCATGTTGCACTTGACGAGGTCAAGCGGGGTGACGGCCATGTGGGTGAGCCCGCAGCTACCAATCCCCTCGATGGTGCAGGCGGCGTAGAAGGCCGGCGAGTACATGATGATCTTCTCGTTGGGCACGCGGACCGAGAAGGGCCTGCCGCCTCCGACCCCGCCAGCGCCGACGAGGCCGGCGGCCGGGGCCGCGGCGGGCGAGGCGGGCGCCTGGTAGGGCGACAGGGAGGAGGGGAAGCGTGGGGAGGCAGCGGCGAAGGAGCGCGAGGAGTAGAGGAAGCTAGGGAGGAGCGAGTCGCGGGAGAGGTCGGAGAGCGCCATCGCCGCCGGAGGGAGGTGGCGGTGGGAGGGAGGAGGGGAGCGCTAGGGTTTGCGCAAGAGGGGTCGGGTGGGGTTCGGGCACGAGGGAAAGGGGAGGTCGGGCGATGGAGATGGCGGCGGTGGGCTGTATGAATGGATCGATGGACAGATCTTTGCCATGTCATCAATCCATGCCACACTGATTCGACCAATCACAATTGAGCTTATGTAATTTTGTCTTTTCCTTTTACTTCTCTTGTATTGTTTACCCTCCTATTTAGGGCGAACATTCAACATATTGTCCTTTCATAGCTTGAAAATGTATCAATATTCTGCACATGTGTGTATCTTGGGACAACAAACAATGTTGATTTGAGGGGTTTTCATTTTCTTTGCACAAAATATCATTTTTCAATTTTTTGACTGCCAATAATCGGGTTTTTGTGAAGGACCTACCATATATTTGTTGCAAAATTGGACTAAATCATTTTTCTAAAATACTAGGCCATTTTTGATTCACAATTGACCAAATGGTTGGGTGTCAAAAGTTTTGATCCACCTCTGCTGAAAAAGACAAATTCCCGCCGATTCAGTAGGAAGCGGGTCAAATTTGAACTGTAGCTGCCTCATAGTTTGCTCATGATTTTTTCCAAAAATAATTTCTAGGTAAAAAAGTATCTATTTAATCACAGAAACACCAAAAAATTTCCAAGATTCAACCACTAGCTAGGAACGGTCAAGCCCGCCGTTTTGACCGCATTTTGAAACAGGCATAAAAAATTCAAAAAAATCAAAAAATTGGAAAACCTTCGGATTGTGTCATTATATGTGACCAAGTTTCCAGGAAAAATAATAAACTTGTAATATGGAAATTATTTTAGAAAAGTGTTCTGAGAAATGAGCTGTCATGAGTGAAGATTCATGGCTTTCAAGCCAAATGATCAATCTTATGGCCACATTCATGGCATAGTTTGTTCAAATGATCTCATATTGTGCACAAGGGTGCATATTGGAATTCCAAACTATGTTGCCTAAGGGAGTTTTCACTTTCTTTGCATGGAAAATTAATTTTCTATTTTCCAAGTGCCCAAAAGGAGGTTTTTTGTGAAGGACCTCCAAAATAATTGTTGCAAAATTGGACCAAATCATTTTTCTAAAATACTAGGACATATTTAATGCACAATTGACAAAATGGTTGGGTGTAAAAAGTTTTGATCCACCTCTCGTGAAAAAGACACATTTTCAACTGGAAGCGGGTCAAATTTGAACTGCAGGTGCCTCATAGTTTGCTATTTATTTTTTCCAAAAATCATTTCTAGGTACATAAGTATCTATTTAATTAGAGAAACACCAAAAAAATTTCAAGATTGAACCACTAGCTAGGAACGGTCATTCCCGCCGTTTTGACCATATTTTGAAACGGGCATAAAAAATTCAAAAAAAATCAAAAAATTGGGAAACCTTCGCATTGTGTCATCATATGTGGCCAAGTTCCTAGGAAAAATAACAAACTTGCAATACGGTAATTATTATAAAAAAGTGTTCTCAGAAACGAGCTATCATGTGTGGAGATCAATGGCTTTCAAGCCAAATGATCAATCTTATGGCCACATCCATGGCATAGTTTGTTCAAATGATCTCATATTGTGCACAAGGGTGCATATTGGAAAGGCAAACAATGTTGCCTAAGGAAGTTGTCACTTTCTTTGGACGAAAAAACCATTTTCCATTTTTTGAGTGCCCAAAAGGAGGTTTTTTGTGAAGGACCTACCAAATAATTGTTGCAAAATTGGACCAAATCATTTTTCTAAAATACTAGTCCATATTTAATGCACAATTGACCAAATGGTTGGGTGTAAAAAGTTTTGATCCACCTCTCATGAAAAGACAAATTTCCGCCGATTCAGGTGGAAGCAGGTCAAATTTGAACTGTAGCTACATTGTAGTTTGCCCTTTATTTTTTCAAAAATCATTTCTAGGTACATAAGTATCTATTTAATCATAGAAACACCAAAAAAGTTCCAAGATTCAACTACTAGCTAGGAACGGTCATTCCCGCCGTTTTGACCGCATTTTGAAACGGGCATAAAAAATTCAAAAAAAATCAAAAAATTGGGAAACCTTCGCATTGTGTCATTATATGTGGCCAAGTTCCTAGGAAAAATAACAAACTTGTAATACGGCAATTATTTTAAAAAGTGTTCTCAGAAACGAGCTATCACGTGTGGAGATCAATGGCTTTCAAGCCAAATGATCAATCTTATGGCCACATCCATGGCATAGTTTGTTCAAATGATCTCATATTCTGCACAAGGGTGCATATTGGAATGGCAAACAATGTTGCCTAAGTAAGTTTTCATTTTCTTTGGACGAAAAAACCATTTTCCATTTTTGAGTGCCCAAAAGGAGGTTTTTTTGTGAAGGACCTACCAAATAATTGTTGCAAAATTTGACCAAATCATTTTTATAAAATACTAGGACATATTTAATGTACAATTGACAAGATGATTGGGTGTAAAATGCTTTTATCCACCTCTTGTGAAAAAGACAAATTTCCGCCGATTCAGTTGGAAGGGGGTCAAATTTGAACTGCAGCTGCCTCATAGTTTGCTATTTATTTTTTCCAAAAATCATTTCTAGTTACATAAGTACCTTTTAATCATAAATACATGGTTTGGTGGTGATACGTCGAGGTTTGGGTGGTGGCCGAGGGCCCCAACTCTAGAGCGCGTAAACTCGCATGCCCGCCGCGCGGTCACCGCGTGACCGTGGTGTTGCCATGTGTTCTGGGCGGCCTAGGCATGTCTAGTGGGTTGGGCATTCCCCAGGTAGGTGCTAGGAAGAAAATTACAACATAAGATTCTCACGAGGAGACCGATCGATGCTCAAACATGAATTAGCAACCAAGTGTTTGATTAGCGGTACGAGAAATGTACATGGCTAATGGGCGTGAGTTTTGGCTGAGGATGATCAGTTACTAAGGAGACCATCTTCACAAATTTTCAGCTCAAAAGGAGGAGCCTAGGTGGTACTTGCTTTGCAAACTACCACACTGGACATGACTACGAATGTTGAAGCTCGGCTCAAAATAATAAATGGATTGAGCTGGCATTTGGTGGAGGATGGTTATTTGTGCATAGGAAAGCACTATAGAAAATGGATACTATTTGGATATGCCAAAGTGGTACTTCCTTCACAATGCTTTTCTATGGACAAAAACTTGGGAAAACTGGTGAGACAGATTGGATGAATGAAATGAGCTCAAAATTGGTGTAGGTAAGTTACTTAGCTATGGTCATGCGCTGGTAAATTTTCAGATCATTTGGGTAAGCCTAGCTAGTACTTACTTCACAAAGCTTCTCTCGAGGTAGAAACTTTGGAAATTTCCCAGAAAGATTTACTAGGAAAATTGAGATGAATATTATTATGTGGCAATGGTTTGGGTATGGAAGAGTGCCCGAAAAGTTTGAGGGTAATAGGAGGGGTCTATATAACACTTGCTTTGCAACGTGCCAATTTGGCCATAAAATATAAATTGAACCTGGGCTCACATAGATGATTTTACTGAGCTGCAATTTGGAGGAGGGTGATAATTTGGGCATATGAAGGAACTGTATAAATTTCATGTCATTTAGAGATATAAAAAGGTACTTCCTTCACAATGCTTCTAGGTGGACAAAAACTTTGGAAATTTGCCGAGGAAGATTTGCTAGGCAAATGGAGCTGAATTTTGTCATGCGGTAATGATTTGGATAGGAAAGAGTGCCCAAAAATTCTGAGGGCAACCAAGAATATATAAATAGCACTTCCTTCATAAAGTGTTGTTGTGAACAGAATAGGAAAATGAATATTGTTGAATTAGTTTTGAACTAGGCAAGGAAGGATTTTTACATATTTGATGAAGATATGCCCCAAAGAATTTATGAGATTTTTTTGGTGATTTTGGGAATGATAGAAATATAGGTTGCTTCACAACCTAGGGCAAAAACTCCCACATGGACATCACACATAGGCAAAACTGATGAGATAGCGCCTAGTCATCACAACCCACCACAATCTACAAGGCTATGACCATCTATATTGGTCATTAACAACTAGAAATAAGGCAGCGGACTAGCACTGTTTGCTTTGTGACCATTTCGTGTAAGGAAATTACGACCTTTCTGAACAAAATGGTCGCAATGGTTTAGGGTTTGGAGCCCCCTGAACAGCTTTTGACCAATTGGTCTAAAATGGTCATAAATTTATGACCAATTCTTCGAGGGTCACTGACAGAAGGTCATAAGTTGACATATTTCTTGTAGTGTCTTTCCCTGAAAACAGAACCATTACAACTATCCAGGTAATCTCTGGAAGCATCGGTTAGTCCATTATAAAAGATATCAAGTATTTGATTTTTCTTAAGAGGATGATCAGGCAAAGCATTAAGTAGCTTGAGAAGCCTCCCCCAAGCTTGTGGGAGACTCTCTTCTTCAATTTTCAAAAAGTTGTATATTTCCCTCAAAGCAGCTTGTTTCTTATGAGCAGGGAAATATTTAGCAGAGAAGTAATAAATCATATCCCGGGGACTACACACACAACCAGGATCAAGAGAATTAAACCATATCTTAGCATCACCCTTTAATGAGAACGGAAATATTTTAAGGATATAAAAGTAGCGAGATCTCTCATCATTAGTGAACAGGGTGGCTATGTCATTTAATTTAGTAAGATGTGCCACAACAGTTTTAGATTCATAGCCATGAAAAGGATCAGATTCAACCAAAGTAATTATATCAGGATCAATAGAGAATTCATAATCCTTATCGGTAACACGAATAGGTGAAGTTGCAAAAGCAGGGTCAGGTTTCATTCTAGCATTAAGAGATTAATGCTTCCATTTAGCTAATAACCTCTTGAGTTCATATCTATCTTTACAAGCTAAAATAGCTGAAGAAGCTGCTTTATCAAAAACATAACCCTCAGGAATAACAGGCAAGTCTTCATCATCACTTTCATCAATATAATCAGTTTCAATAATTTCTTTCTCTCTAGCCCTAGCAATTTGTTCATCAAGAAATTCACTAAGGGGCACAATAGTATCAAGCATGGAAGTAGTTTCATCATAAGTATCATGCATAGCATAAGTGGCATCATCAATAACATGCGACATATCAGAACGAATAGCAGAACCAGGTTTAGGTGTCGCAAGCTTACTCAAAACAGAAGGTGAATCAAGTGCAGAGCTAGATGGCAGTTCCTTACCTCCCCTCGTAGTTGAGGGATAAATTGTTGTCTTAGCGTCTTTCAAGTTATTCATAGTGACCAGCAGATATAAATCCCAAGTGACTCAAAGAATAGAGCTATGCTCCCCGGCAACGGCGCCAGAAAATAGTCTTGATAACCCACAAGTATAGGGGATCGCAGTAGTTTTCGAGGGTAGAGTATTCAACCCAAATTTATTGATTCGACACAAGGGGAGCCAAAGAATATTCTCAAGTATTAGCAGTTGAGTTGTCAATTCAACCACACCTGGATAACTTAGTATCTGCAGCAAAGTATTTAGTAGCAAAGTAATATGATAGTGGTGGTAACGGTAACAAAAGTAACAGTAGCAAAAGTGATATTTTGGTATTTTGTCGTGATTGTAACAGTAGCAACGGAAAAGTAAATAAGCGAAGAACAATATGTGAAAAGCTCGTAGGCATTGGATCGGTGATGGAGAATTATGCCGGATGCGGTTCATCATGTAAGAATCATAACATGACACAGAACTAGCTCCAATTCATCAATGTAATGTAGGCATTTATTCCGAATATAGTCATACGTGCTTATGGTAAAGAACTTGCATGACATCTTTTGTCCTACCCTCCCGTGGCAGTGGGGTCCTAATGGAAACTAAGGGATATTAAGGCCTCCTTTTAATAGAGTAGCGGAACAAAGCATTAGCACATAGTGAATACATGAACTCCTCAAACTATGGTCATCACCGGGAGTGGTCCCGATTATTGTCACTTCGGGGTTGCCGGATCATAACACATAGTAGGTGACTATAGACTTGCAAGATAGGATCAAGAACTCACATATATTCATGAAAACATAATAGGTTCAGATCTGAAATCATGGCACTCGGGACCTAGTGACAAGCATGAAGCATAGCAAAGTCATAGCAACATCAATCTCAGAACATAGTGGATACTAGGGATCAAACCCTAACAAAACTAACTCGATTACATGATAGATCTCATCCAACCCATCACCGTCCAGCAAGCCTACGATGGAATTACTCACACACGGCGGTGAGCATCATGAAATTGGTGATGGAGGATGGTTGATGATGACGACGACGACGAATCCCCCTCTCTGGAGCCCCGAACGGACTCCAGATCAGCCCTCCCGAGAGGTTTTAGGGCTTGGCGACGGCTCCGTATCGTAAAAAGTGATGAATCCTTCTCTCCGGTTTTTTTCTTCCCGAAAGCAAATATATAGAGTTGGAGTTGAGGTCGGAGGAGCTTCGGAGGGGCCCACGAGGCAGGGGGCTGTGCATTAGGGGGGAGGGCGCGCCCCCACCCTCGTGGCTAGGGTGTGGGCCCCCTAGTCTTTATCTTTTGCAGGTATTTTTTATTATTTCCAAATAGACGTTCCGTGAAGTTTCAGGTCATTCCGAGAACTTTTGTTTCTGCACATAAATAACACCATGGAAAGTCTGCTACATCAGTTTGGGTTAGTTCCATTCAAATCATGCAAGTTAGAGTCCAAAACAAGGGCAAAAGTGTTTGGGAAAGTAGATACGATGGAGAAGTATCAACATGCTTGTGGGATCTGCCTTACTTCAAAGACCTCCTTTGACCACACAACATCGATGTGATGCACACTGAGAAGAATATCGCCGAGGCACTTTTTGGTACATTGTTTGGCATAGATGGGAAGTCAAAGGATAATCCTAAGGCAAGAGTCGATCAGCAGGCGCTATGTCATAGACCGTTACAAAACATGCAACCACCGAAAGGAAAGAAGAACTGGACAAAGCCAACGGCATGGTTCAATCTTGGAAGGCCAGCTATGAAGGAAATTATCTTGTGGGTGAAAATGCAGTTGATGTTCCCCGATTGGTATGCAGCGAATCTAAAGAGGGGAGCGAGTCTTGAAAAATTGAAGATATTTGGTCTCAAGAGTCATGATTGGCACATATGGATTGAGCGGGTAATGTCGGTGATGTTACGTGGATTCATCCCTGAGGATGAATGGCTAGTACTGGCAGAGCTGAGCTATTTCTTCCGTGTTCTTTCTGCTAAAGAACTATCGCTTGACCTGGTAGAAGAAATGGAAGAGTTGGCGCTGGAGTTGATCTGCAAGTTAGAGATGATATTTTCGCCGGGCTTCTTTAATCCAATGCAGCACTTGATTTTGCATCTCCCAACCGAGGCAAGATTGGAGGGGGCTGTGCAGAATCGTTGGTTCTACGCAACTGAGAGGATGCAGAAGACGCTTCGAGCAAAACTTAAATAATCATAGAATTGAAGCATCAATGGCCGAGGTATTCATAATCTGAAGCATCAATAATCGTAGAATTGAGGCGGCAAACTTCGTGACAGCACACTACGAAGCCAAAAATCGTCATTTGCATAATCTGAAGCCTCGGTACAATGCCGGTGACCCTAAAAAGGGTTGATCCAACCTCAGCAATGTAAGAAGAACTTTTCTTGTTACTAGACTTGACTTGAGGCATGTAAGTGGATAAGAGTAAACGCTTGGCAATGTAAGAAGAACTTTTCTTACGAAGATCATCATTGATTGCTTTTAAGAACTCATGCTCTTGCTCAAGGTTGAGATTTTCAAAGCGTAATTTCTCATGAGTCCTTAAAAGTTCTTGATGATCTCCTAAGATAGTTTCATGAGCTAACTTAAGAGTGTTTAATTATTTAGTTAGAGACTCAATCTTCTCCTTATCATTGTCATTCCTTTTATCTTAATTAGCATGATTAATTGACGTTTCATCATAGTATTCATCACTAGATTTGTCAACAAGTAAATCATCATCACCTAACAAGTCATCTTCATCACTATTGAAATCAACATACTCGGTGTGTGATACCTTTGGGCCTTTGGCCATGAAGCATGTTCCAACTCCATCATTTGGTGAGTCAAATATGTCGTAGGAGTTGGTTGTCACAAGTGCTAGACCGGCAACACCTTCATCTTGAGTATATTCAGAATCGGAGTGATAGCTTCTCTCGGAGTGGTTGTCGGAGTCGGAGCCCGATACCCATTCACCAACATGAGCTTTATGTCTTCGTTTTGTGTAGCTCCTTGATGACTTGTCCTTTCTTTCCGAATCCTTGCTTCTCCGTGAGGGTCTTCGTTCATAACGATCATCTCTACTCCTTCTTTCTCTAGATGGTGATTCTTCTCTCCTACTTCTTCTCTTGGGAGAATCTTCTCTTCTCTTGTAGGGAGCCGTACACTCATTGGAATAGTGTCCGGGCCTTCCACAATTGTAGCAGTTTCGCTCTCGACTAGAAGATATTTTGTCATTGTAGGACCTTGACTTGGAGCTTCTATCTTTGCTTCTACTCTTGTAGAACTTGTTGAAGTTCTTCACCATTAAGCTCAATTCTTCATTGAAGGTTTGTTTCTCACTTGATGATGTGGGGGCTTCACATGAGGCTTTGTAAGCACCACTTGATTTGTTGTGAATTTCCTCTTTATCCTTGAGTGACATCTCATCAGCAACAATTCTTCCGATGACTTCCGTTGGCTTGAGATCTTTGTAATTGGGCATCATTTGGATCAATGTGCACACGGTATCATATTTTCCATCCAAGGCTCTTCGGATCTTCTTGATGATGAATCTATCGGTCATCTCTTTCACTCCCTAAGCCGGCAATCTCATTTGTGATAAGAGCAAGCCTAGAGTACATTTCAGCGACACCTTCACCATCCTTCATTTGGAACATGTCAAGTTGACTTTGAAGCACATCCAATTTGGATTCCTTGAAGGAGTCGGTACCTTCGTGCATATCAATCAAAGTATCCCAAATTTCCTTTGCATTCTCAAGACGACTGATTTTGTTGAATTCTTCGGGGCACAATCCGTTGAAGAGGATATCACAAGCTTGAG